>NC_133621.1:206600252-206770252 GCF_048593235.1 Sminthopsis crassicaudata
AGCTCAAAACCTATGATCTTATAAACTGCTTATGAGTAACTGGCTAACTTTGCTATTAAGTGGTACTGCAAAAGCTTTCTTCATTCTAGTTCATCTTTTTTAAAATAAAGTATATAATATTTACAGAATAATTCTGAGTTGCTTAGATTTATCACTGGCTCATCTCCTCAATGTTCTTCTCAATAAATCAGATGAAGATTATAATATCGAAGGCATGCTTATTAAACAGATAATGTGAAACTAGAAGCAAGAGTTAATGTTAATTAAAGAACAAAATCAACATCTTATTTCCGGAGAAACTGTAAAGATAAGCCAAATCTAACAAAGACTATGGATAAATATCAAGTCTTATACTTCTATTAAGAAAATAAGCATAGAATAGGAAAAGGCCAAGCTCAACAGAAACTAATTTTTAAGTTTTTTTTTTTTTTTTTTTTTTTTTTTTTACTTCACAACAAACTTAATGAGTTAAATAAACTAATGCCATTTTAGAATACATAAAGAGACAGAGTAATAAGACCAATATTTTATCTTGTGCTGATTAGGCCATATTTGGAATTTTGAGTATGAAAGGCTAACATTAACAAACTACAGCATGACCAAAAGACAGCAACCAGGACTTGAAACCACATCACAGAAATAATTCAAGGAATTGGGGGGCAGCTGAACCTTTAAAAAAAAAAAGTGGAGATAAGGGAAGTGATAAGAAGATAGAAACACGACATTGTATATAGGCCACAAGATAGATGTCTTAATATATTTTTGAGGACTGTCACCAAAAGACTCGGACTGTTCTGTATGTCTCCAAAAATCACTAGGAACAAAGGGTTTTAGCTCCAAAATTTTAGTTCAATATGAGGTATGATTCTCTAAAAAAAGCAAAGTAGTCAAAACTTGGAAATAAATGGCTTTCTTAAGCACAAAAATCTCCTTGACAAATGTTTAAGCACGCATTAATTAGATAGACCACTGCATTAGGAAAGAGGGTTAACTAAATGAAATGGTCATTTTCAACTCTTACAATTATATGTCTTGATGAGTTTATCGTCAACTTAGGGGAAAAGATTGTTGAGCTGACTACAGAGATGAAAATAGAAGTCTCTATAGATAAGTCACATGCTCTTTGGGTCTTTTTTATACACATATATAAATAAAGGATAAGGGCTAGAATTTCCAAGTTCCCAAGCATTAAATTCATGTAATTATAATTATCATTTTATTATAAAAGTTAAGCTAGGATAAGCTTGTCAGCTCTTGAAAACTCTACCAGCATTAACAACTTTTTAAACAACCAACAATAACCAACAAGTATCAGTAATTTCAGTAATTTCAAGGAAGAAAGAGATAGGAATATCTCCCTCTTTTATAGGTTCTTCATTCAAATCATTACCTGCTTTGAGGAGCTAAGCAACAACAAGTTAATCATTATGAACTATGACTTGTAATTACAACAAAATTTCTCAATGATGAAAACTGAATATGCCCCGGGATTCATTAAAATGTGTAAGTTTGCCAAAATACTCTGAAAACGTGAACTGTTCTAAGTTGTAATTCAATATCTCATTGTGGTCTAAGGGTGACTGCAGCCTTTTCAGAGGCTATCTATTTCAACAGAGAGCACAGATTCTAGCAACCATTATACCAATATGGAAAGGCTTCAAGTACAGGATCAGTGATGGGCTATATATATATATTTGCTATGTGACCAAAGACTAGCATTGCTAAATCCAAGAGGCTCATCATCAGGTTGGCTAGCAAACTGATAGCTTTTTTCACTGCAAGACACTACTAAGAAAACAAATATTTTTGAGTCATAGAAAGGTCATAATCAATGTCAGGAAAACTACTTACAAGGGCAGAATCACAGATGTCTGAAATAAAAAATGGAATGCAGAACTGACTGTACCTAACAATGATCTGGCAGACTCTTCCAGACTCCCATTTACTTTAATAATGAGGAAATCAAAGGGCAGTAAGAATAAAGTGATGTGCCCCTGGTTACATGAATAATAGTGGCAGAGTCAACCCTAGAATCTCTAATGTTTTTTCCATATAACATTAGATCTCCAGTTACTAAGTTAAATCAGAAGTCTGATATAGCACTTAAATTTGGAAGCAAGAGTAGGGAAAAGAAGGGTGTCTTGTTTCTCATTTCAGTGCAACATTAACCATTCCCCCTGGTAATAAAAAATAGAATTCCAGATATATCAGAAAAAAAGCAGGCTGCAAGACTCACAAGAAAATAGAACATGTGTTCCAAAAGTTTAAAAAAAGAAATCCTATAGAATAAAGAAAAATCTAACATGAAAATGCTTGGATTTAACTTTAGGTAATTAACAACGACATCCACAAAAATCCATGCATGTCAATCTCCTATTCAGCCCTAGAGTCTGCGATATTATAATTTATTGTGAAACCAGAAAACCAAATATTTAAATATATCCACAACATCTATACCTTGATAATGCATAGTACATAATATACTAACATCTCTAAATAAATTTCTAATTACACATCTATGCAAATTATAAGAATATCAACTGCCATGTATAGAAATAGCAGCAACTTCATAAAATTCCACTTCAATGTATTAGTCTGCATCCTTATTAATAGCAGTGTGTTGTGCATTATCTGAAAATCCCAAATCAGAGCATCAAGCTAATAATGACTACAATGTGCTGTTAATTAATACTACCGCATATGCAGATGTTTAAAGCAGTTAAATTACACAGCAGGGAAAAATAATCCTAATTCACAGTTTCAAAAACAAAGGGTGCAGTTTTCAAATATCTTTGCTTCCCATTAAAACTGGTCGTTTGGTGAATCTAATGGTTGCCTCTTTCAGTAGATGTAAACGCCTATATTTGAAGAGCATTGAGAGATGCCATTTATTTTCAGAAGTCAGTTTTATGTTATACAAGCACCACAAGTTGTAGGGAAGAGGCTACAGTGTGAAATGAAGATTGCTTAAGTATGTGTTTAAAATTAGTCAACTAAGGAGTTGCTACACAAGAATTTTTTCTTCCCCAGCACAAATCCCATATTGAGGAAAAGCAATTAATGCTTACCAAAAACAGTTTACACTCCATAAAGGAGGGGAAAAAAAAAAAAAAACAACAAACTATTAGCTAACAAGCCCTGGTAACCTGATACAAAATTACCTTAAAATAAAATCTCTTTAAGTTCATGCCATAAATTTCTTAACAGAGAGACCCAAAAAGATGAATATGGCTCAAGAATTTCTAGGTGGGAAAACAAAATAGATTATTAGAAAAACTGAATACTTAAATATTTAAATTTAAAATAAGAAAGTAAACAGTATTGAGGGGAGGAAAGTGGCAAAAGATTAAGGGAATAAGAACTTAATTTGTTGAAAAATCTGAAATTTCTCTCAAAATGACATTAAGAAAACCAATTTAATCCTCTCTCCAGAATTGTCTGTGCAAAAATAAATATCTGAAAATTGCACTGATACAATACTTATTTAACTTGTATTATGAATAAACTGCACATGCTGTTTTACAGACAATATATATTTGTAAACTTGCTCATGCAAAATTAGTGTTATTTGTTGATCCCCATACTTTAAAAAAAAAAAAAAAAAAAGATTCTTTTGTCTTATTTTCCCCACCCTAAAATGCCAAAACCTTCTGCGGTATAATAAATCTTACACAGAAATTCTTATCTGCCAGCCAAAAGAAATAAATTTATATTGTTGAAACAAAAACAATAAAAGTTATACAAAAAAACATGGTATTTGTCTTGAGGCTTTTCTGATTTTGTTTTAAAACAGTAAAAGAAGGAGTTATAAAAGAAAGAAAATTCATGGTCACAAAATTTTAACATTTTAATCCTAAACATTACAGGGCAAATGGATACTGGAACCTAATTCCATATTCCATAAATTCTAACTTTATTTCCATTTTAAATGTGGCTCAAACCACTAAAACATTAGTAGTTGTACAACCTTTGGATTATGGAAATACATATTTTTGAAATAAAAGCTACAAAAGCAACAATGGAAGAAAGCCAAACTGTCTCCATGAAAGAAAATAAAAGTGGAACATTGTGAAGTTTTAGATACTTCTCTTTCCATTTCTTATGATTAACCTGTCAATTCAGTGCATCGTTCAATGTAATGGTCCCCATATTGAACAAACATTTAACTAGTGTCCATTGATTCCAAGTTAGTAGATGATGAATCTTTCTGGATACTTTCAAAGATGGCTGCCAGCTCTGGGTTAGAGCTGATTTGTGACTGGAATTCACTCATTAGCGGACTCTTCTCCGCTTCTGGAATGGTTAGAAGCGCTGCTACCGCCCTCATGGCAGATCGCTTTAGCTCATCTTGTTTTTCAAATTCCTGTTTCACTGAGTTTGCCTTTACCTAAAAAAGAAATTATACACAATCAATTCCTTCAATTTTTTGGATGGTTTATAAAATTCCAGACAATAATCTAGCTTACAATATATTCATCCTCCAACTCCAGGCCTTACCATTTGCCATCCTCCTCTGCCCTGCTTCAGTCCTTTCATCTGACATCCTACTTAATGTTGCCACCCAAGGGCTCAGGGCCTTCCTGTGCTCCCTGCAGATGAACTTGCTTTCATATACTGTCTCCCTCAATTAGAGTATGAGTTTCCTGAGAGTAAGGAGCTTGCCTTTTTTTTCTTTCTTTTTTTCTGAGCCCAATAGTTAGTATAGTACATGGCACAAAATGAATGCTGAATAAATTCATTCATTCACTCATTCAGTGAATGACATTTTAAGACTCAACTTGATAAGGAAATCTGAAGTTTGTTCTAATAATTAGATATTCCTATCTTGAATAAATTTGAAAAATTTAGAAAGCCTAAAACCAACACCAAGTTTAACTGAAGTCAGCTCTCTTCCACATTTACCTTAGTTGTACATGTGGCACGTAATGGCTCAACAAGTCGGTCCAATCTCTGCAATACTGCACTTGGACAAAGGGTAGACAATCTTACCAACATTAAAAATGTAAGCATCTGTTAGAAACAAAAAATTGATAAAAGTTGAGTTCAGTATAATTTTCTGAATATAAAATCATACTATCCCAGGGCTGAACTTATAAGTGACTAGATATTAAGTACAATCCTTAGTAAATACTACAACCATTCTTCTTGGGTTTCTAGTTGATATAGGAATAGAAAAATATGCAGGCCATAGTTGTCCAAAACCTTTTCCTTTTTTTCTGAGGGTCTCAATTTGTAAACAGTGATCTATCAGGCCTAGGAAGAGGCTTTCCCTTTTCTACTAAATACACAGTGAAAGATAAATAATTTGTAGCTTCTTGCCCAGCCTACAACCCTAATTGAATATAACAAATAAGAAACATACATCCCTACTCTACTAATAATTTGATCCTAGAACCTAATTTCTCAATCAATTATGTAAGCATTGCTAAATATTGGAAAGATCACCTCGTTTTCTTTAACCACTGTCCATTTGGGTTGGGAACCGTTACCATTAAAATTAGCCATTTTTTTTTCTAGGGGTTTGTATTAAAGTGACTAAAAGTATGCTCTTAAACTAAGCACCTTAATTATGGATCAAAGACATTCTTTTTTTCTTTTCCTAAATACTTTTAAATTAGGTTTCTTAATCATTGCCAAAACTTTGTCATATAAAAGTTAATCAGAGACAAATTTTGATAATTTTTAATACTAATTAGAGATATGTGCAAAACTATTTACCTCTTTCACATATATAGTATTATCAGTAACAGAAATGAACTTAGCATCTTCAAAATCACATCTAATGAAAATAGTCAACATTTCTGATATCTACATTTAAAGAATATCTATTATGTTCATGGAATCTATGTTAAGGCACCAGAGAAATAAATCTGTGCCCTTAAAGATTAGTTAAGTTTTAGATACAACTTAGGACACAGACAATTAACACAAGATATAATGTAAAATGCCAAATGAATGGAATGATACAGTCAATACTAATTGGTTGGTTGTCCTTCATGCTCGAATAGACACAAAATGACATCGCTATATTAGAGTCATGGAACAGTTTGTCTGACTGATTGATCAGACTAATACAAAGTCAAAAGACTATCACAGGTCAGCCACAAATAGTCCCTAAGAACATTTGGAATGGATATGTCTCTAAATTTATGTATCTCATGTCTCTTATAAGCTACTTCAATTCTACTTTGCTTAGAGCATAGCCTTCTTTGATGCTGGCACATCACTCCGGGTGGTCCCATTCCAATATCTCCCATGTTTCCCAATCAATTCCAAAGCTCACAATCATCAAAACACATCAACTTTCCCTCTCCTTTAGTCTTGGCTTGTAGCTCTCTCAAGTTAAATAATTTACTGTCAGTGCTGTAAGCTACTTGATGCCATTTCCATCTTCACTGAAAATATTAATTATAAAAAGCATGGGAACATGAAAAAGGTTTTGTAATTTTTTTTTATGTGTTTTAACTGCAGAGTGAGATACTGGCCTGCTGCAGTAAACAACCCAAGCCTGGGTGAAATAAATAACTTTAGAGTCCTTTCCTAGCCCCTTCTTCACACTAGGAGGTGAGCAGTGTGGTTCTTTAAAAAGCCATTCAGAACTGCCAAATCCACTGCTGCTTCAGTTCAATAATGATCAATAATAATCTGAGCCACTTGCACGCAGGGTTGTATCTACATTTCTTAGGATATTCACACCTGGCATACTGTCACTTGTTTGTCACCACAGGTCTTTGAGGTAGGTAACAATGATATGGATGTCTTTTGACTCATGTACAAATTGGATTTAAATGAAGCAGAATTACAGAAATCATCAATTTTTTCCTCCCCTCCCTTTCTCCCCTTCCCCACCCTAGTTACTCAAGTCCAAATGGCAAGATAAAAGTCAAGATAACCAGTAATGGCCTGGGATGCAGTGGATAATCTTCAATGACCAAGCTATAAGCACTCTATAGCCATTGCTTCTGCCACCTTGATGGCGATTAGATAAATTATTCTTTTTTACCCATTCCATCACAGGAAGTCTTCACACACTTGGGTTAGATACCCACTAACTCACCGATGAGTCTCTTGTCCCCCCAGTTACCCCTAACCTGCTTAGTTCATCTGCTGAAATGGTTTGCCAGGATATGGCCACTTCACATGCTATAGTTTCTTGGAGTCAGGGATGAGTGTAAATTGAGTAAACAAAAGAGGTGGAAAGCAACCCTTACACCAAACATACTAGTATTCCCTGAACATCTGTACACCCCAACATATACTATTATACTAATTCAAACAGGGGAAGATCACTATAAACTGCAGTGATATGTCCAGACCGAGAAAGGAAATGTCATCAGTAACACTGTGATACTTTAGCACAGTGTTATTTCTGGTCCAGTGCAAATTCTAGAGACCCTATTGCCCTACCCCAATTAATCTCTTCTATAATGAAAACAATAGTCTGCATTCTCTAAAACACAACTACTAGTCACATATCTGTCTTATTATCAAACACTACCTATAAACAGCATGCTATGACTACATAAGCCATAGTATTAACGCTTATATAGCAATTGACACCAATAATTCTAATTTTCCATTAAATTACTAGCATATATTTTATTAAGTCATTTTACTAATTCTCAAAGATTTCCTATAAGACATTTTATAAGAATATATAAATATCTTACCTTAATATCATAATGGTCCTTCAAACCATCTTCAACGTGGTTTAAGAATTCAAAGATATCTAATCTATCAAGACAACTGTCTAGAAGTGTATACATACACTCAAAAGCTGCCTTTCTTATATCCAGGCCATCATCAACGGTATGCTTAAATGGTCCCATTTCTACCTGTTAATTAAGACAGATTTAAATACATGTATGAATGCTCAAAACAGTAAAATTAAACAAGTTTATTTAAATATAATTTAACTTAACTTACCTCTCTTATAAGTTCCTTTCTAACTTTTGTCTCATTGTAAAGATGTGGAAGAACAGTATCTAAAAGATCCCTTATTAAGGATGGTTTATTATGTGCTGCTGAATTAAATGTTACCAGGGCTACCCGTCTTACATTCAAGTCAGGGTCTTCTAAGGTTTTTAGGAAGTCACCTATAATTAATGAAAGAAGCCATGTAAAAACCAATAAAGTCTAAAAAACTTCACAATTACTTCCTTTTTGCTAATGTGTTTCCATTTTATTACTCTTCCTTTATTACACTTTATATCCAAGAGACTGTTTAGAGGGGAGATGGAAAGCTGAGAGATTTCCTATGCAAGAACTTCACTCCACAAATGTACAGTGGATTCCGATTTTTCTTGTGCAACAAGAGAACTTTATAAATATGTACGCATATATTGTATTTTATACTTTAACATGTTTAACATGTAAGAGACTGCCATCTAGGGGAGGGGGTGGAGGGAAGGAAAAAGTTGGAACATAAGTATTTGCAAGGGTCAATGTTGAAAAACTACCCATGTATATGTTCTGTCAATCAAAAGCTATATATAAAAAAAAAAAAAGTACAGTGGATTCCCTTAATACTCTCCCATAGAAATCACCCTCTAGGGAGATTTAACTTCACTTCTCTATAGCTCTCTTAACAGTTGTACCAACAAATGAATGTTAAGTCAAAAAGCACAAGCTATATGAACTTGAAAATAACCTTCCCACCAGCATTTAGAAGAAAAAAGGCTCTAGAAGAGCCTATGAGAGGATGTTCTCTCCCCTCTCTTGGTAAAGGAAGTTTGAGGTATAGGAACAGAACTGCATTACTGGTCAATTTTGCTTCATTTTTTTTTTTTTAAATAATTATAACAATAACAAAACTAAAATAAACAGCATCAATTTTAAAAAGACAGGATGGTAATGGATGGTAAATTAACTAGATCAACCACTAAAAGCATGAAATCTAGAAAAGACATTAATTAGGTTCTTGAATTGTTTCCACATAATATTCTCCTCTTTTAACAAAAAAAGAAACAACAACACAGTATGTCAGTCTTTTATACAACTAAAACAACCATTTAAAGAAACATTATTTTAGAGTTGAAGGATCTTAGTCTTTTAGACAAATCCAATCAATTGGGAAATGGAATTCCAGAAATGTGGAGTTACTCTTTGGATTAATGAATATTGACAGAAAACTGACCAACAATGCAATTCTATACCTATAGTTCATACTCCTTTACCAAGAGAGTAGATGCTCTCCCATAAATTAAACAATGGAAGAATCCTATTTTCTCTTGTTTCCTCTTCAATTAAAAACTGGACAGTTTGGTGGTGCATAGAAAGAAGAAAATTTCAAGTTTATTAATTTAATTTTAGACCCACTACACTGTATAAAGCATGAACTCTGAAACTGGATATTGGAAGATTAGACCAGGTTGAAATCTTAACCATGATACTACTTATGTGACTGGAACAAGTTATCAAGTAGTTCCAAAAAAGTTCCAAAAACTAAGTTAATGGAAGAGATAATCTCTGCCCTACACTTACCTATGCAATTCTTTAGTAATGGATCTATGGGTTGTGGATGGTCAGAAATAGTAAACTTCACAGCCGTAACCACTGAACTTCGGGCATAAGATGAGCCTGATTTAAAAAAAAATTAATAAAAAAAAATAAATTGTTTATTGTTACAAAAACACTAAAAATTGTTATCATACTATTTCCAATTTGATATAGTTAACAAACTTGTTGTTATCTGGTATATAATGACATTTGGAGAGGTGAGGTCTTAGAACAATGAAGACTAGTTTATTAATTTATAACATGGAAAATGTCCTATGACTTTACAGTATACAACAAGACAACTAAAAAAAATTTAAAAGTAACTATTTCCAACTTTATTAAACAAAACTAAACTGGGGCAGGGAGGGAAGGGAATGAATCAGGAAAAATATCCTTGGCTTGGCTAGTAAACCTTTAAGCTTCTTTTAAAAGAAGAAAATCAATGATAATATTTGTATGATTGGTCAGACACATTGTAAGTATTTTCTCTTACCTAAAGATTTTTAAATAGCCAAGACCATTTTCACCTATGTCAATCTTTATTTGACTAAATGGGTTAAGAACTCAAGTAAATCTGAGCAATCACAGTAAATAATACTCATTTCAGGGATGAATACTTTATTTTGGGTTGTTAAAACTTTTATAACCATATATATTTAATAATAGTAAAAGGATGCCTAATAAATATTACTTCCAATGGATGATTAATATTGTCTACACCTATATTATTTGAAAGTGGAGAAAATTACATTAAAGTGGAATATTCAATGCTAAATAATATAGGTTAAATATAAACAAATTTAGCAATCATCTGGCTAAATACTAGATATCTTTCTCACTGATAAATAACAGAAATCAGAAATTTAGTTAACTTCATAAATTAAAATTTTATTTAGTCAAATGTCTCTTACTACTTCTCAGTATCTAGTTCTCATATATGCCAAAATCTTTAATATTTAATTACAATATTTCACATGAGAATAATTAACAATTATCCATAGCAAAAGCTATGGTTTTTTTTACTCAGAAAGTTTATGTACATACCTGATACCAAGTACCCTTTAAGCCGTGGAAGCAGAGTTTCTGGATCAATTAAAGTGAGTTTACCCAAGCATTCAGCAACAACATTTCTGGTTCCTTCTTCTGCACACTCACAGTGTTTCAGGAGTAAGGTCCAGATGTTCTCAACATAAGGCTTAAGGCCCACCACTGATGCAGAGCTAATAATTTCCTTCAAGGAATGAAGTAGAAGATACTGCCTCTTAGGCTGACTGGTTATTTCTTGTAAGACAAATGGTAGATATTCAGGAAGATTGCCAACACTAATGCTACCTAATGCATAGGATGCTGCTGATTTGACTTCTTCACTAGGAGATGAGAAGGCTTCTAATATTACAGATTTAAGTTCAAGTTGCCCACTTAAGTCAATGTGATGTCCAACTTCTCCAAGAGAAAGTAGAGCTAAGAGACGAATGGAATCAGTTGATCTTGAGTTCTTGACGTCTTGAATAAACTGACCTACCACAGCTGGCCCCTCTTTAGGACATGCTCGAGTAAGGGCAGCTACACATTTGGCAATGGAATAATAAGACTGCTTGTGAGTAAGTGCTGTGCTTTGAGCATAAACTGGGCCTGTCAACATGCGTAACAAATCCATGTACCCTAAATTATTTGTTCCAGTTACAACCAAAGCTTGGAAAAATTCTAACATGGCGCTTAGTGCTCCTCCCTGCAGCAAAGGTGATCTCACAAGCCCGATAAGTTCATTAAGTATAGACCCGCTTATCTTTGAAAGGGAAGAGGGGTACACTTTAGCAAGTGTAGTCAGAAAGCTGATAGCCATCTGTGATACATGCATATCACTTTCACTGATAAGAGGTGGAAGCTCATCCAGAACAGCATCAATCATGGCAGCTGTCAAGCTGTCACTATAGTTTTTAATTAGGATGTCTAAAGCTGAAAGGGTACCCAATTTCAAAGCTCGCTGGTTTTTCCTAAGAAAAGAGGCAAGAATAGGTACCCCTTCTCCAAGCACAGGTCTTAAATCTATCTTCAAGGGGGACCCAGCAATCAGTGTCAAAGCTTTCACTGTTGTTAACCGGGTAATTTCATTCTTTAGTCTCTCCAAGAAAATCTGAAGTGTACTAGGCAGATCACTACCTAGATTGTCTCCAAGACTGCAAATGATTTGTCCCATACAGGAGATAGCCCTTTCTTTGACTTCCTGATCAATGTCAGCTGCTTTTAACCGTTTGATGGTACAGGTAAATAAATCTTTAATGTAGGGAGTTGCATCAAATGAAGAAGGTTGATCTAAAGGACGAATAACTTTGACAAGCTGCTGGGTAACAAGAAGTGCTTCAGATGTGATCTTGTAGAATGGATCACCAACACAAGCCACCACTGGAGGAACCAATGCCTGAACATGAGGATGGAAGACTTGAGGAGAATGGTTACAGAGGATTACATACAGGCATGATAACGCATCTATCTTCAGATTAGATGAGCTGGATTTGTCATTCAGCGAGAAAATGATCCCTAAAACATTAACAAAGGAAATCCAGAATCATTATAATGCAATTGGGGGTTGCAGGGAAAGGGGGAATACCCTAAGAGAGATCTGAATTGTTCAAATTGTTGGAGTGAATTGTTCAAATTTCTTCCTAAATTATTTCCTAATTATATTTTGTACAAAATACCTATAAACAAACATAAAAATAAAAACTAAGCTTTTCCCATTTCAGCTATATGCCAATCCAATTTTTCTTAAAAACTAATTACTATATCAGAACAGTCAGTTAAGAAACTGAAGTTATGAAAGTAATTTAATAGTTACAACTGAATTTGTGTGGTTTTTTTTTTAAACTTTTCATTTTGGAGAAAATATTTTAAAACTAAAGAAAGACATTACATTTGTAATAAAAACCATAACTTCCAATATCAATTCTTTGTTATTTTTCCTACCTGGTACAAGTACAGGAATGTGCTGTGTGAGGGCCCCAGGTAATACATTTACCAGCTCAGTTAACATGTTAAAACAACACTGTCGAGTCTTCACACTTTTCTCCTTCATCTGTTTGTGAAGAGCTTTAACAATGTTGGGAACCTGTAATTATTAAAAAAAACCAAAAAACCCCCACCATTAGCTAGTTTAGTCTCTGAGATTTCCTCAGTTAATTACCACAAATTACTAGGGAAAAGAGAAACATGCAAGCCAAAATACATTTTTTAATTTGTTTCTTCAGCTAAAACTATTTATCTAGTATTGGCTCGTTTTATAGGAAAGCTAAATTTTTCTTGTTAAAATTATTGACTAATTGATTTCTATACAAGAACAAAAACTAATCAACTTAGAAATCTAAAATCTCAAGATTCTCAAAGCTGATAATCATTTTTAAACTTTTTTTTTTTTTTTTTTTTTTTTTTTGCTGAGGTAATTGGGGTTAAGTGACTTGTCCAGGGTCACACAGGAAGTGTTTAAATGTCTGAGACCACATTTGAACTCAGGTCCTCCTGATTTCAGGGCTGGTGCTCTATGCACTGAGCTACCTAGCTGCCACTTAAACATCATTTTTAAACAACTCAAAAAAACAAAAGAAATATGGTTAAAAGAATAATAACCTTACATTTGGAGTTCATAATTTTAACTGGAGAATGCTCTGGCAGATATTGTGAATAATAGTGGCACTGACAAATATAGGTGAAGAAAAGACTATTTCTGGTCACCTAGTTTTCTAAAGATAACACACAAATCTTTACTTTTGGCTCAGCCTGTAGGTACTGTGCCAATGAAATAAAAACCACTTATTCAAACAACCAAATCCCCTCCTCCAACCCTAAATGCTGACAGATGAAACCCAGCCCAAGAATATTTGTCATTTTTCTTCTCAGTTTATAGATGCCAGATAGTGGTCTAAAATAGGATCCATCAGCAAATGTTCACTGTGAACAGCTAGGTAACTATGTTTTTTAAAACTCCTTAAAAACAATAATACAACCATCAGGCAAATGCACAATAGCAAGACAAGGGTATGAACAAGGCATCTCTCCCCAGAGAGATCAGAACCATCAGAATTACTTTGTCCAGGCATTCTCTGGGACTTAACTAGTAAACCATTTAAGAGTACAACATTGAAGGTGAAAGTTTTCAAATCCCAATTTTATTTGTACTATCAAATGTATGACATCACTTTAATTTAAAATTGTTTGTTTCCCTGATGTATTTTTCAATGAGTTGAATGTTAGAACATTTATGCACACTAAAAAAATTATAATATTTTAATTATATGGATAATGCTAGGAACTCCTAATATATTCTAATAGCCAACTGAAATTTAAATAGAAAAATTAAAACTATCATTGACCACTTAAGCTTTATTCTTCTGCATCAAACTAATAAGTAGGTGAAAAGCCAACATGTTCTAAAACAACATAAAATTTTCTGTAAAATATTTCTGACATGGCCAATGGGCAGAATACATTCATATTATGACAGAAATAGATGACTTGATTCACAATCCAATTAAGATTTTCTATAGCATTCATTAGTAAACCAGTTTTTCTGGACAATATGAATTTGTATGTATATAAATGTGATAACTAAAAGAACATTAAATGACAATCAGAAAACCTTTCTATAAAGCTTAATTTTTTAACCAACCTGACTCTGAAGCATTGTCAAAGGTGTCTCTCCTTGTTCCATTGCATCAGGATCACAAAGCCAACTCTGCACAGGACGTGTTTGCTTCAAAAGGGAAAGATATGCATGGAACACATCTGCTTTTACATTCTCTTCACGTTCTTTAAATCTGGCTATTAAAGCTGGAGACACAGTCTTGTAGAATTCTGGAAGCATTTCATGCCGTGTGCTAACTACAGCATCTAAGCATTTAGCTCCTGCACGTCTCACTTTCCAACTCATGTCATCATCATCACTGTATTCATCATCACTCCCTGTTTTTTTAAAAAATAGATTAAGAAAAATACACAAGTTTTAGTAAGAAAATGAACTGAGATCTTCACGATGGAAAACAGGTATTGTTAGTTGCCATAAATTTGTTCAGCATTTACATAACAAACAATTAAATAACCAATACCTAAAAGATATACAATGCAATATCTAAATAAATCTACTTTTTAAATCTGCTTTTACAAAACCTGTGTTTACATGCACAGAAATCTTTTTTTTTCTGACAGTCTGAATTTTAGAGAGTTTCCAGTGTATTAATATTCATTCCCCTAATGTTTTATGGTATCATTTAGTTTGTATGGATATCATCCTAAGATCACATTCTTACTTCACAGTCCTATTAAGCAAAATATATGATCACCTTAGCACCAGCTCACTTTATGGTCATTTGCCTCTCACACAGAATCAACAGATTCCCCACAATAAATACTGCCATCATCCAAATTCACAACTTTATCCTTCTAGACAACTCAACACCCTTTTCTTAAGTAGGCCTCCCCTCTTCACTATGCAACTTCCCTCCTAAAAACCTTTTAATGGAAAACATTCCACTGTCTGCAATTTAAGGCTTTCACCATGAGGCTCTAACCTTTAGTTTATGGTCTGCCTATATTATAATCAGACTACCCCTGGAATATTGTATTCAGATCTGGAACCCACAATGTAAAAAAAGACAAGTGTCATGAGGAATGGATGAAGGAACTTGGAGCATTTAGGGGACAAAGATGAAACTGAAATTGGATTGTAAGTTACTTAGGGACATATGACTAGTGTTTGATGCCAAATTCAAACTCAAATCTTCCTGACTCTAGAGCTGCTACTCTATTCATTAGACTCCCTCTCTGCCCCATGGAACTAGTACTTATTAAATGAAAATGTACTGGGATTTGTGCCAACCACTATATGAAGTATTTTCCATTTATCCCTTTGATTCTTCCAATCACCCTAGGAGAGTAAGTGCTATCATTATCCCCATTTTACAGATGAGGAACTTGAGTCAAATAGAGTTTAAGAGACTTGATCATGGTCACACAGTAAGGAGTGTCTGAGGCTGGAGTTAAAATTGTTTTTTCTTCAATCCGTATGCACCCTGCTCTCTAAGTCATTTGATCTCTCTGGACCTTAGTTCCATCTGCAAAATTAGGGCATAGAAGTCAGTAGTCGCCAAAATCTCTTCCAGCTTTAAATCCATGATCCTACATTTAGCCTGGAGAAAAGGAGACTCACTGGGAACATACTAGTTTTTGGGCCTTTCATGGGCCTCAGTGGAAGAAAACTAAAAAGTCTTGAAGTCAGGAAAAACAATCTACCACTGAGATTTATCCAATGGGAAATGGGCCACAACCACAGCCGATCCTAACGGTATTTGGACAAACTGGGTGACCACTTCTCACTAATACTATAATCGGGGTTCCTTTAGAAAAAGGATCAGACGAGATGGCTACTGGGGAACCTTTCAACTTTAAAATCCCATGATTCCCTTTCCAACTTAATATTTTTAATCACTTTTTCATTAATTATAGATTTAAAACATACTTGAGAGCTGGTTGTTCCTTGAACTCGACAAAGAATTACAAGATATGGGTCTCAAATACATCTATCCAAGGTCACTTAGTCCAATCCCTCCTGTCATTTTAAGTAGGTGCTTTTGTTTTTCACCAAGCATATATTTTCTGATCAAAATATCCCCTACCCACAGCCAAACACAGGCCCAAAGCAACCCTTCTTTATAACAAAGAAAAATCCTTTCTGATCATTTTTAACAGAATTCAGCACTTATAGATGCTGTTAAGTTGTAGAGACTCAACATTTAATTTTCAGAGGCTGGTGGATTATGTTCCAAATCACTCATTACAAAATGAGAGAGAGAGAGAGAGAGAGAGAGAGAGAGAGAGAGAGAGAGAGAGAGAGAGAGAGAGAGAGAGAGAAAGAGAAAGTGTGTGTGTGTGTAATGTGATGTTTATTTTAAAGATCTTTTCCTTTATTGTTCATTGCTTGTCTTGCATGTCTTTACTTCTCAACCTCAATCTTTTATTTAAATCTTTTTCCTCCCTTTAAATTTTACTGTTGTCTTTTCTTTTACTATTCTCACTACTACTAAACCTTCCTTTGTAATGAAAAACTACCATGCTGGCAAAAGTCTCCAGTGACAGTACTGAATGTAGTCCCCCCACCTCTTGGGAAGATGTGTTTCTTCAGCCACTCTCCAGGACTATTGTGTGACTAACAATTCAGGATTCAGTTGTTTCTTGGTGTTCTTGCTAATGTCATAGCATTCTCTGTGTACTGTGTTTAGTTCTGCCTTTTTTCATACTATAATAATACTTCACTTAAGTCTTCCTATGTTTGTTTATATTCTTTATATTAGCTCTCTCATAATGCAAAACAATTTATACAATACAGTTTATCCAGTTGTTCTGAAACAAGCTTCTATCCATGTTTTTCTCCCACAAAAAATACTACGAATATAATGTGTGATCTGCTTGTTTAGTGTCATGGACTTCATTAACAGTCTCATGTATAGAACTTTTCTTGGTATGTTTTTAAAAATCTGACAATGTTTCAAACCGGCATTAGTTCCTAATAAATAAAGAGTTCATCTTCCAGTAATCTGATCACAATCTAGTAGTGGTTCATCCCTAATAGTTCTTCCATTTGCACTTCCATAGTGCAACACTACACTACACTGCTTCTAAGTCTTACTTATCTAAGCTGTTCCACATTTTTTATTCTGCTACCAATATTGTTAGAAGGTAAGCTCATTGAAAGTAGGAGTCAATTCATTCTTTATACTTAATATCAAGTGCCTGGTACGGAATAGACAATATTTATTTTAATGATTACTGGTTTTTAACAGCTTGAGATTTATCCAAAACTCCACATCTTCCCCTCCATCCCCCAATTTGGTAAAAGAAACTGATAGAATGTGATCTATAAATCACTTTGTAAAGGATTATTACATTGGCACAACCTTCCTAAGAAATTTCTCTCACTTTAATTATTCACATATGTGGCATGATACAAAAAGTGTTATACTTCCTGCTAAGATAATTCTCAAACACTCTAATGCATTTTCTATTTCCATCATTGAGTTTTTCTGTGGTTTCCTGTTGATTTTTATTAATGTTTTTTGAAAAGCTGATAGGTTAGCAGGTTTATTTTAGATTTTAAAAAAAATTTTTTTTATTATATTATAGAAGCTACTGTTTTGTTTTTTCTAAATAAACAATGTAATGCCTTTAACTTCTCTTTCTTGCTATGGCTAGTTTCTGCAATTCATGCCCAACAAAAATGTAGGGGAAAAATTGTCAATTACTGAAAAGTCTCTGTTTGTTCTTTGCAAATAATGCCAATTTTCTTTTAGATGTGTAAAGTCTTTGCAGAAAACTTAAATTTTTTATATACAGAAATGCAACTGCCATTATTTATCTATCATTCTTGATGCTTTTTCATTTTATAATCAGTATTGACTTTTTTTTTTTACCTGTCTAGTGAAAAACGGATCAAATTCATGAAATGATGCATAATCTCTAGGACTTTAGCTATTTTCAACATTGTTCACATGAGCAAAACATCAGCCTCATCTTTGCTTTAGAAAGCTTTATATTCATTTTAACATAAAATTGACCACAATTACCTAATTACCTAGATACTGGAGCATAGTAGACAAAATAAATTAAGTTTCAAGATGCAAAAAGTAAGTAGATGTCTACTATTATTTGCTAAATTAGGATTGTCTTACTTTCTAAAATAAATAATACCTCTAGCTTAATGTATTTTGTGCATGTTTAGATGAACCCAATATTTTATTTCTCACTTAGAAAAGGACGGTTCAATTCTGAAGGAGCAGGAGATGACTGGTTATGTCTACAACCAGGCCAGCTTTCTAAAAACATGTAGAACAAGACTCAACCTAATTTTTAAGAATGAAGATAGTAAATAAGTGAAGATAACATGCCTTGACCTAATTATTAGCATAATACCTATACTTATCACTTTGATCTGAAGTCTGATCTAGGAAGTTTGTCACTCAAGTTGTAAGTACGTTTAACTTGTCTATAAAACATTGATCTTGTTAAATTAAGATTTTGGAGCAACTGGCTGACACTTAATTTTGAGCTATGCAATTTAGTTCTGAGTCTTGATCATATATGTATATCTGTATTAAAAGATCAGACTTCAATTATCTTTTTGAGTATAAGAGCCATGGTCTCTTTTAGCCCATTAGCAGTACCAGCACACATGGTAGTCCTACTAGGAAATCCTGGCTGCTTTCAATATAGATCCTTTCAAAAATAACATTACATTTCCTGACAAAAATTCTAAGTGGTCACATAAAAGCTACATTCAAAAAAGAGGAGCCAGAATTGGAACTCTGCCCAAAGGGCTATAAAACTGTGCATATTCTTGGATTCAGCAATACTACTACTGGGTCTGTCTCTCTAAGAAATCATAAAAAGAGAAAAGGACCCAAAAATATTTATAGTAGCTCTTTTTTGTGGTGGCAAAGAATTGGAAATTGAAGGGATGCCCATCAATTGGGGAATGTCTGAACAAGTTGTAGTATATGACTGTAATGGAATACTATTGTGCTATAAGAAATGATAAGCAGGCTGATTTTAGAAAAACCTAAACTTACATGAACTGACGCTGAGTAAAGTGAGCAGAACCAGGAGAACATTGTACACAGTAACAGCAACATTGTGTGATGATCAACTATGACAAACTTAGCTCTTCTCAGCTATACAATGATCTAAGGTGACTCCAAAGAACTCATGATGGACAATGCTATCCACATCCAGAGTATGAATGTAGACTGAAGCATCCTATTTTCACATTTTTGTTTTGTTTTCTTCCTCGTGGTTTTCCCCTTCTGTTCTATTCTTCTTTCACAACACAGCTAATGTGGAAATATGTTTAATAATATTGTACAAGTATAACCTATATCAGACTGCTTGCCATCTTGGGGAGGAGGGAGCAGAAGAAGGGAGGAGAAAAAAATGAAAATCAAAATCTTATAAAAATTCTTCAAAGATGAAGCAACAACAGCTTTAAATCCAGTCAAAGTGCTTCTCATAAGCCTCATAATGTCCTATGGAGTTGTGCTGGTGATACTGTGGCCAAGCTGTTAGTCATAGCCAGTCAAATCCAGATAAAAGAAGGCACAGGAAAGCACAAAATCCTCAAAAATGGGCCCAGTGTGAATGATGCCAGTGGTACTGAGGCAATAAAGCTTCAACTGCCCGTAGATGACCAATACACTAAAAGTTTCAAATGTATCCTCTGCCATCTTCTGTCTAATGATTTTAGGAGTTAGAGTAGCAACCATAAGCAAGACAAATTGTTTCTCAAGAATCACAAAGTATAATGCCAGATTTTTACTTGTCATTCTAAGTTGGTAACAACATGGATAGGAGAAACTCCAAATCATATTAGCTGAGAAGCAGCATATTTCTCTCAGCTTTACTTATCATGTCCTTCTGTCCCACAACCACCATGCAACTTTGGAGTCCTGGGTGCCCAAAAGAATGAAATACAACTCCAAGGGCATTACTTCCAGTCAATACTGTTTACATGTCAGAGCCAATTCTGGCCCTCTATACCAACCCCATACCAAATCTGGTCCAGGTCAGGGCACAACTGGATACTGATCCTTAAGTTATCTGGCCACATGCCACTGGTCCTACCCTCCAACCCTGGGTGGCCTAGCACACGACCGTCGTCTAGAATGTTAATAAAATCAACCCTAAACTAAGGCCTTGAGCACATATAACATTGCTGCAGGGAAGAATGGAACATTCTTCTGTCCTATATCTAGTAAACTTTCTCCTCCAGTCTGTGTAATGTGAAAAAGAAGTTTCTCTAGACAAACAAACAAACAAACAAAAAAAAGCCTTGCCTGCTAATTCTCCCTATTCCTTCACCATGTCCCTGTTAGTCCATCTACTTCTGCCCTCACCCAGTTCCACTTGTGCCTACAGAAACCCCAATTCTAAATTCTATTATTAGGAAGCAGTTATTCATTTGTTTCTCTGCAATTCAGGAAATATGGTTCTCCTCAAGATACTATTTTTTTCTAGTACTTAATGATGGAAATTCTGTCATTATACCTCAGTGGTATCTCTTCTATAGAGGTCTACTCTAATCAGCAGTTATCAACCTGTGCCCCTAGGTCAGCCTCTCCTTTTATTTAATTCAAAACTTGGCTCCTATTAAATCTTTGCTCTTACAAGTCAATATCATGCTAAGGAGAGACGAACTTTCAATTTATCTCAGCTGCATACTGGGGTGAACATAACTTTGATTTTTATCACTCACAAGTATTCCACAAGCAGTACCCATTGAATTTGTTCAATCTAAAAATAATTGCACATCCTTCCATCTTTCTTTGTTCCTAACTCTTTCTGCAAATATCTTAAGCTACAAACACACCTGGCTCACCTATATCCTTAAGAAAACTTTTATTTGTTCCTACTATCCCCACAAATTACTTTCCTATATTTATTTCTTCCTTTTCATAAGAAAACCCCTAGAAAAGGTATCTACATTCAAAAATGAAATTAAAAATTAAATAATATACTGACTGGCTTGAAAAGGGATACAAAAGTTGGCCTGTTTATTCTCAATAATAGCTAAACTTATTTAATAGTATTGAAAAATAAAGTTTTTGTAATGTTAAGCACTAATATGTCATTCAAAAATCACACTGATCATACATTTATACTGGTTTATATGTAGAGCGTTTCAAAAGTCTTAATGTAGTTCAAAGTACTAATAATTTCAAGACAACCACTTCTAATTGCTCTAATAGCTTCAAACTATACTAAGATTTAGGCATACTCTGAATACTCCCCACACTAAGGAATGATTATATGAGTATAGGGAGTGCTTTATTTATCTCTTTTTAAAAACTCTTCTCATGGCTAATATGTACCTGCTGAACCGAGTAGTACAGGGCCAGAAATAAGAGCTTTATTTTTTGAGGTCCAGCCTCAAGTCTCATTCAGCATTGTGGCCTACATTCAAGACCCAAGGAGGTCATAAACATTCTCTTTCAACAAATTGCTTATTCTCCTAGATATACTTTGAATCTAAAAAAAAAAAAAAAAAAAAAAAAAAAAAAAGAACTGAAATGTCACTATCTGGGGCAAAATAAAATCCATGCCAATCCATGTTATTTCATAATGTGTTCAAATAGTCATTTCTACCATTCCTTTATCAGCAAAAGCAGTAGCTCTTGTCAATGGATGACATGGAAACAGAAGAACAAAGTCAAAACTATGTTAAAATCTATGGAGGAAAAATACCTGTTTAAAGAGATCAAAAATTGGGTAATCCATTCATTAACTAAACCAGGTTACCAAGATTAAGTGAAACAATGTTCTTTCAAAACAAAAAAATCAAATCAAAGGCTGATTTATTTTAAGACTTAACTTTTGAAGACTAATTTGAGTATAAAAGCAGTTCAATTTCAAACAGTAACCTAAAACTATTTGAGAATACCTTGATCATCATCATCACAGCCATCTGCATCCATAGCATTTTCATCTTCATCTTCATCATCATAATTATAATTGGGATCATAGGTAAGATATTTAAGACAAATATTTATAATTGTTGAAACATGGGGATAAACTTCCTTAGGACATCTATAAATAAAATTTACCATGATTGCATTAGAATTGCATTGTATTAGAAGTAAATATTCAATTCAAACAGAACATTTTCTCCAAGCAAAACAGAATACATATTTTTTTCCCCAAAAATTCTCAAATCAATTTCCTTGTAGACAAGTATTAACAATGCTCAAGTAGTAACTTGCTTGCTCTTTTTAGAAACAAATTGTATATTATTGTGCTGAGCAAGATGTAATAATAACTGCAAAGGATTTGGCTCTGAAGCTGATTATTGAATTATACGTTCTTTATCATAACCCATCTCCATATCAGAAGATTCTAATCTAAGTAATATATTACTGAATTTAATGTTAATATTAAAAAATGACAAAAACAAGTATATCCAAAATACTTACCTTCTCACAAACGATTCAAAGGCTTGAATGCAATACTCTCTTAATTCATCGTCATCTACATTACAAAACTTTACTACCAACGGAATTATCTTCTCAAGGTATTCACCTAACAAAGAAATTTTAATTTATTCATTAGCATGTAAAAATAGATTTTAAAATATATAAAATCTTAACATCAAATTCCTTACCTATTCTATGACCTGCTTGCCTACTAATAGCAGCAATACATTGTATGTAGGTCCTTGTTGTTGACATGGAATCATTTTTTGACAATTCTGATAACAGATGTTCAATGAGATCAACAAAAACTATATTTCCACAGCTCATAACCAGGTGGCCAAGAGCAATAATAGTTCTTTTTCTCACTGCAAGCCTGGGGCTGGTCAACTGGGGGAGCAGACAGGTCAAAATTGATGGATGGAAATTAACAAGAAGTCCTCCTTGCCTTAAAACAAAATGAAAAGATAAGAAATGAATTTATAACAATTAACAGTTTATGAATCAATCAATGAAAAATGTTTGGAACTTCTTCAGTTTTACCCCAACCAAATCAGAGCCTAAAAGTGAGTTGCCAACTTAGCATAATAACACAAAGGAAAAAGAACCAGCTGTAGAGGAAGGAAATCACTCACTGTCTCATTCTCTTCCACTATGAAATACAAACTGGAGAACACACTACTTTTATAATTAAAAACATAAAAAATGGTATAGGCCTCTAATCTAACACCCTCTCTAACCCAAGAAGAATCTCTGACACTCCAAACCACCCATGTAGCCTCCATGGTAGAATTTCATTACCTCCCAAATCTTGTACATTGTACTTTTTAACAATTCTAAGTAGGAAGCTTTTCCTTGTGATAAAGTAAAAGCTGCCTTTTTAAGTTTTGTCCTTATTTTTGTTCATGGGATTGTGTAAAAGCTGGGTCAGACCTCTGATTCTCCATCAGTCTATGTGATATTGAGCATCAGTCAGTTTTTCAAGGTGTATGTTTCCAGGTGTAAAATGGGACTGACTATAGATAACCACTAAAGATCCTTCCAATTTAAACCTAGGACACTTCCCCAAAGCCAAGTAGAACCAGTTTTCTTCCTAACAACCTTTCCAATATTTAAAAGGAACACTCATTTGTCTTCCTATCCAAGTTCTAAATTTACTTCAACTATCTTGACATGCTTATTTCCTCTGATCTTTCTATTTCAAAAATAAGAAATATGAATGAGGCCGCCAAAGAGCATCCTTCTAAGGTGCTGCCCTTAGCTCCCTTCCCCTCCCCCCCTTCTTAGTAGTCTCGTCTACTCCCATAGCTTTGATTATCATTAAAATGTTAAATGTATACATTATTATTGAATCTCTAACTAAAAGAAAATTAAATTATAACAAAATCTCTGAGGCTAATTCCCTAATCTTTATTTCCTCTTCAATCTCTCCATGGGAGTCCAGCCCTACATTCCTAATTGCCTGGTTACCCCATAAGTACTTCCATTTCAATATATGTACAAACTAAACTTGGCAACTTTCCTTCTAATCTCACCTCTATCAACTAAGCTTAAAACTACAACATCATTACTGACTGTCCTCCAAATAATAAGCTACAAAATATTACTAATATTTTACAAAATATTATTACAAAATATTACTACTCTACATTCATTCTCTTCTTTCCATTCAAACTTCAAATATTTTAGCTCAAATTCTCATTCCCTCTTACCTGAACTACTGTAATTAAGTCTAGCTGAACTTTCTTCCAGTTTAACCTCTGGTCCAAATCAACCTTAATAATGCTACTTATATATTATTTCAGATACTCTTAATCAAGTCAATCTTCTATTCAAAAAGCCTTCCATTAGTCCCTTGCTGTCTTTATTCTTGCATTCAATGCCATCCTCTCCTTTATAAATCTGGCTTCAACCTACTTTCTCTAGTCATATGACTCTCATACACTCAAAGATCAAGTCAAATTAAACTGTTTATTATCAAGATTTCTCTTAATCTCTCTCATATTTTTGCTTACTTCATTTCCAATAACTGGAATGGACTCCTTTTCATTGTCATTTCTGGAATCTACCAACTTCCCCATAAGAGCTTAACCAATATTTATTAAACAGAAACCTTCCCTCATCTCCTTCTTTACCTTCATAAATAAAAGTGCTCGTTCCTTCATTTTTTCATAGCACTTTGATCTCTTCTTTCTAAACTATCTGTATTGTCTTTTGTCAGTTATTTTTATATTTGTCACATCTCTCTTACTAGACTATAAAAGCTTCGTGAGGCACAATCTCTCATTTCATCTTTTGTATTCTCAATGCCCTGAACACAATTAGCTCTCTGTTTAATTGAACTGATCCTCATATGGTTGTAATTTTCCTGACCACTACTGTCACTCTTATCTTGTCAAGGTCCTTTTAAACTGCTGTATCCAGAAACTGGATAGAAACAGATGTGTGATCACTTCACTAGTTCTGAGCATTAACTTCCTACTTGTGTAACTTTAAAAAGTTTTAGTTGTTTTGGATGCTATGACCTTGAAGAGTTGGGTAAAAATGCTTCACTCTTCATACAAATTTTGTTTCCTGCCATATTTCCTTGACTGCTTTTTTTTTTTCAAATTCAAATTTGAATTGGTTTTTTTTTCAATTCTTTATTCAAATGTGCAAATATATTTACCCTTATTATATTTCATCTTGTTAAACATGATAAGGTCATAGGTTCATCCTCTCAAGACCATCATATAATGCAACAACAGAAGAAAATGAGTTCAAATTGTATCTCTATTGATCACTACCTATATGTTAGGCCAGTCACTTCTAGTTTTAGAATTATGATCTTATTGTTCCTAACTTGGGACATGTATAGAGCTAACAACATTACCTGCATCTTTGTCCAAGTTACTAACTAAAGACAATGATGAAAAAACAGACCCAAGCCCTTTGGCACTCCTGGAAAGACCTTTTGCCAGCCAGGGTGACATTTTCCTATTGATCAAGCCTGATCTGCTAATTAAATTCCCTAGTACTTTTTCCTAAGAGCCTCTTCTTTATCTTCAGACTTCTCTAAAGTGAGAAATGGCAGAGGCATCAGGGGAAAAAGCTTATCAATGCAAAAGCAATCATCATCAAATGAAAATATTTATATACAAAAACCACTTTGGTCAAGAAAAGAGATTTATGATGCACTTAAGAGATTTAAATCCAAAGAACTACTATGAAAAGTTTTCTACAGTTTATTCCCATAATTCACAAAATTTTAAAGAACAATAAACAGTAAAAATATAAATTATAGTTAAAAGTATATGAAGGTATATAAACATGACGAGCCATAATTACCTGCTCAACATATCAGCCATAATATCCAAGGCCTCTAATTGAACAGAGACATCTTCCTGCTTCGCTATAGCACTTGTAAGACGTCCTGTGATCTTTTTACAAACATTAGCTGCTAATGCAGAGCCTTGTAAAGAGAAGAAAAAGTAGCCATATTAAAATGAAAATTCATGTATGCTAAATTCAACCCACGTTTCAATTACTTAAGAGTTATTTACAATATTTTATTATACCCAATAAAAACACTACAACTCTTGGCTTGATTTTAAAAACTGAGTGAACCCATTCCAAGAAGGAAAAATGATCAATGAGCAATTACAGTAATATTTTTTATGAAAGAGGCAAATGTCACTAACATATTCTGAGTAGGAAGAAGCAAACACAGAAATAGGTTTCCATATATCATAGAAGATGAAGATTCAAAAACCATCCTATAGATTCGTAATAACTATTAGCCAATGACAGCAAACAGAATTATCTTCTACTTGACTCCTTAGACCTCCCAAAAGTTCCTGGACTTCTATCAAACTGCTAAAGTAACAACTGACCCTAACAAAGTGCCAAAAATTTTAGAGGCTTCCATAGATTATAAGAACTCTGCCTCTCTTCTCTGAACACTCTGCATATATGATCTGGCCCCATTTATCTCACAGTATCCCACTTCTTGCACTAAAAATGAACGACATCAAGACTACCATTGCCTATGCAAATGACAATTCAATGGACTCCCTAACATTCCCTTCACCTTTCTTGTGATTTCTGGACAATCTAACTGCTCTTCCCTTATATGTGTTGTTTCTCTGGACTGCAATATAAACTCCTTACAAACAAATCCTGCCTAACTTTTAGTATTCATCTCCTCTACATTAGGCATGCAGTTAGCACATAATAGATGTCTTTTCATCCATTCCAACTTGTTCTTTAAAAGAAAGTAGCAGTGATCCACTGTCAACATGGTGTCACCTGACTTTTAAAAGATTTTTTAAATTGGCTTAACTTTACTGTAAGAAAATTAATTATTATCTACTTGAAGTGTCACTATAATTAACAAGCAGATTTTTTTTTTCCATAGACAAGCAGAAATAACATCTGACTAGTCAAACTGGATATTTTTTCATGTTAAAAATCTACACAGAACTAGGAACCCAAAAAAAAGTTTTAAAGGGAGAAAAATTAGGAGGAAAAATATATCTAACATGAATAAGACTTGAGGCTGGACAAGTTATTTCTGGCTACAAACAGAAATTTATTTCCTCAAAAATTACACCATTAATTCAAATTTCTCAAAATCCAAACAGATTCAGTAAACTGAGATACTAACCTTTACCATATTGATTTTTGCAAAAAAGAGCTATTTGCAAAAATATTTTTGCCAAAAAAAAAAAAAAAAAAAAAAAACAGGTTCTACAATTTGTAATGCTTTTAAACTAATGTTATTCAAAAGACTAGAAATCAATTACCTTTATTATTTTTAGCAAAGGCTTGACTTTAATTAGTCATTAGTAAATTAAACAATGATTGGTTTTTCTCAGGCACACTTAAATTTTAAAAATCTAACATTTCAGGTGAGTAAACAAAGCTATATAAAAACAGTTTAACATCCTACCACTAATAAATTACCAGTTCTAAGCAAGGCAGAAGCCTCCCCTTAGATAATTAACATTGGTAATATAAAACTAAATAACATTCCTGTTTATTAAAATTTTCTTTCATTAATATTGAAGTCAGCTTGAGTTTAGTCTTACTAAAATTAAATCCTTGTTAAATGCACAAAAAAGATCACAAATCCTATAAAGCAAATCTTATAAAACTAATATTTAAGGATTATATTCAGTAAGAATTATGTCTCCAAAAGAAAAAAACCCTGATTGCTTTAAAAGCACA
This sequence comes from Sminthopsis crassicaudata, assembly GCF_048593235.1. Classification (NCBI taxonomy): domain Eukaryota; kingdom Metazoa; phylum Chordata; class Mammalia; order Dasyuromorphia; family Dasyuridae; genus Sminthopsis; species Sminthopsis crassicaudata. Next base: position 206,627,957 of record NC_133621.1, read on the forward strand.
TATTTACACATTTTATCTATTCAAAGAGATGCTAAGGAGTATAATTAAGAATAAAAATAATTAGAAAGGGAAAAAAAGTATCTTTCTTACCACTGGAAGCAGGAGGAAGTTCTCCAATTACTGTTTTAAGGCCAATGCTTGATATATCTCGTAGTTGTTCTTTATCTGAGAGCATATTAGTACACAGAGTATCTACAATTGTCTCCACTTGGTATTCTTTCACTTTACTCACCAAAGGGCCAAGACTGTAATGTTGGGAGGGGAGGAAAAGGGTTTAAAAAAAAGTTCTAGTAAACAAAACAGAAAAAAATATGTGGAACTTTAAATTAAATATCAATACATTTATGACTTTTTCCTTTCCTAAAAATAAATCTTGCCTATATAAGTAAAATATTACAGCAATAATATAAAATAAATCATTATTGATTTAAAAAAAAAAAAAAAAAAAGAGGTAGGATGACAAGAGAATAGAGTTAAGATAGTCACAAAGACCTGGGTTCAAATCTAACACACTGGTTATGTGACAATGAGCAATCACTTTAATCTATTAGTGCTCCAGATGAGTGCTCTAAGAGTTAAGTTGCAAAAATGTAATAATAGAGAAGTTCTTCATTTGGAAAGGCTCCACCCAGATGAAATTATGCACCCAGACCAAAATATGTAATCAGCCAATATATGCATGTGTATTTCTGCATACAGATATAGAAAAACACGTCCACTATATGCAAATACACTTAATCACATGCTACACATAATCACACACATTTTCTTGGCAAAATTGACTTTGAAACCAATACACTTTTTGGGCCAAACAGTTTAATGGACTGTTATATTTCATGTTAATTCCCACGTAATCATATATTTTAAATGTTATGCTACTAGTACTAATCCATTTGTAAAGCAAATTATCAGTGTATGATGATGGAAAGATCTAACAAAAACCTATTTTCTAAGTGTCTACAGGTATAATTTTAACAGTGGGATATGTTCCAGCAAAGTTAATTTTGTGAAGCAAATTCTACTTTTCAAGTAGATTATTCAAGACATCTTCTCACAGAGGGAGGAAAAAAAAAATTTCAAAAAATACTAAGATGATTTTGCCGTAACACAAACTTAACTTCCCAATACCATCACATAACGGTATTCTCACTAAATTTCGAATACACTTGGAAAATTTCTGTTTTGATTCCTATAGTCACCAGAACTTTGGGTTTTACAAAAACTGATAAAACTAAATTCAATGAATATCTCACAAACTCAAACAGTGCTAGCAACTTTAGAGTATATAAAGTATCAGACTTAGTCCTCTTGACTTCAAAGAGAACATGACATTAGATGCGTATATAAAGCAAGAGAAAGACTGAATAATACTAAACTATTAATATAGTGTATGATTATCATAAAGTTTTTAAAAGAAGAAAATTATCAAGACCTGATTAATTAGAAAAGTCAGTTTTGATGCTATCAGACCCAAAGATTATACTTAAATTTCAGGTTAAGTAAAATCTCCCAGAATATCCTTGTGGATAATTATAGATTAGATCAATAACTTCTTATACTTTTTCCCATTTGTGACCCTTTTTCACCAGTGAAATTTTTACTTGACTCCAGGTAAATAAGTATATACAGGTATACGAACCAAATATTTACTAATAAATCATAATCTCATGATCTCCCACATTCAATTATAAGACCCCATATAAGGTCGCAAAGCAGTTTACAAAGATAGGAGCTGGATGAGAATAGAATTTAAAACATCATTGACATCCAATCATGGTCATCCAATACTCAACATTTTCAACAAAAATAAAGGCATGCCTGTCAATTTTGCATTAGACACAAATCTAAAAATAATAGCTACTAAGCTGCATATTAGATAAGACCCAAAAAATATTAAAGAAACAAAGAATGAACCTAAAGATGAAGGTTTGTAGGAATAAATGTGAACCTATTAATAAATACAGACAGTGCTCATCAAAAATAAATAAATAAATAAGGATATAGCAGTTTCAGCAGCCAATTCAGCGAGTTAATATTGCAAATATTGGCAGTCAAAAAATAAGCTACTTAAATATGAATAGGAAAATCTATGACAAGTACACAATGGAAAGGTCACTTTACTGGCTGTGTTTATTGGCTGTTTTCACAGGAATCCCTTCCAGAGATTAGAGGGTCTCTAGGGTCTGACCCAAGTCAAATTCTTTTTTAAGTCTACAATGAAGTCTTAAAAATCTAAGTGAATCTATAATTTAGCATAGATACTGAACTTTCAAGAAACTTCAATATAATGATCACCCATATTATTTATAACAAAATGAATGCTTGTCAGTAATCTTATTAAAGATTAGATTCTATAAAAATTTGTCTAAAATCTGAAAGGCAGGCTACTGTATACATAACATCAATAACCAAAGCTATAAAGACAAAATGCAATTTAATTGTTTTTAAATTTACACAAACAGAAAAACAGTATTTTATCCAAAACCTTTGATTTAAAAATTAAGAACTTAAGATGAAACTACTTAAAAAGGTCATTTTTTTTTCTTGAAAGGTTAAAAGCACTTTAGAAGCAGCATAGAAAGCTATTAACTGAAATGCATGCTAAAATCAACAAAAATGTACTGTCAGATTTAACTTATTCTACTACCTGTGTGATACCATGGAATGGGATAGACTAGTATGTAAGCTATTCAATATCTGAGGCAAATATAACATCATCATTTTATATTAGAAGCATAAAAATTATTCTATTCATTTCATAAGACATCTTTTTATTTTTATTTAATATTTTCTTTTTCCTGCAAATTAAGACAACTCTGAGGTACTATTTCATACCTTTCAGATTGGATAAAATGACAGGAAAAGATATGATAAATGTTGGAGGGGATGTGGGAAAACTGGGGCATAAATGCATTGCTGGTGGAATTGTGAACTGATCTAATCATTCTGGAGAGCAATTTGCAATTTGTACCCAAAAGGTACAACTATGCATACCCTTTGGTCTGTATCCCAAAGAGATCATTAAAAAGGGAAAAGTACCCATGTGTGCAAAAATGTTTGTAGCAGCCTTTATTGTAGTAGCAAGGAACTGGAAATTGAGTATATACCCATAAGTTGGAGAATGGCTGAAGAAGTTATGGTATATGAATGTTATGAAATATTATTGTTCTGTAAGGAAAGATCAGCAGGATGATTTCAGAGGCCTGGAGAGACTTATGTGAACTGATGTCAAGATAACATTGTACACAGCAAGAACAAGATTATGTGATAATCAACTATGATGGATATGGCTCTTTTCAACAATGAAGTAATTCAGGCCAATTCCAATAAACTTGTGATGGAGAGAGACATCTGTACCCAGAGAGAGGACTGTGGGAACTGAGTGTGGATCACAACATAGTATTTTCACCTTTGTTGTTGGTATTTGCTTGCTTTTTTCTTTTTTTCAAAATCATCTGATTTTTTCTTATGCAGCATGACAAATATGGAAATATGTATAAAAGAATTACACATGTTTAACCTATATTGGATTACTTGCTGTCTAAGGGAAGGGGCAGAAGAGGGAGGGAGGGAGAAAAATTTGGACTACATGGTTTTATAAGGATGAGTGTTGGAAAACATCTTTATATGTATTTTGAAAAATAAAAATTATAAATTTTCCCAATTACATGTAAAAACAATTTTTAACCTTCATTTTATAAAAATTCTGAGTTTCAAATTCTCTCTCTCTCCCCATCTCCTCCACTAAAAAAGCAGGTAGTTTGGTATACAATGTATTGCAGCATAAGACTTCCTTTCAAAAACAAGTATCATTTTTTCCCACACACACAGTTAAATTTTATGCTCCTAATGTACTAAATTATAGAAACTGGTATGATTTCAAAAATTCAATCCCCCTATAATTTACTTGAAACTAGACCTAAAGAATAAGGGTTTCTGTAAAAGATGTCAATGTCTTCATAAGTACAGAAAAGCAGGGATAAAAATAATTTTTGTACCAACAGTATCCATATAACCTTGTGAAATTCAATCATCTCCCAACAAGCTGATGGGGCGGTGAATAAGCAGGCCTACCCCACCCCCACGAGCACCTGAGGTGCCCAGCCTTATTGGACTAATAAAGTCACAGTCCTACTATCTGTGCCGTATCCTTCCCTCACCCAAGCTCCAAAATGAGGGATCAGAAGGGAAGGGGTCTTCCTGTGGTGCACTGGAAAGGGGAGAAGTGTTAATAAGGGCTATTTTAATGTATCTTCTTTTGTCCTAATTGATTTGATTACAAATCTATACAAAAAATAAAGTTAAGGAAATGACTAGAACTTTAGAAAAATTAGAGATGACAGATCTCTGACAAATACTGAAAGAAAATACATATAATTCAGAAATTAAGAATTTGGAGTTAAGAAAATAGGCCTGTAGGGTAGAGATGCTTCTATTTCATCACTAAAAATGTTTAAGAAAGGTATTTATATCATTCCAAAATGATTTCTAAAAATCAAGCAATAAAAGATTGATGGAAATTATTTTCAGTAGCTATAGCAAAATTTTTAGTAAGTTAAATAGCCAAGTCAAACTTAAAAGATCAAGATATGCTCCTAGGGAGAGAAGTATATTTTCTACAAATAAATAAAATGAAAATCTTAATGTAAAAAATGAATTGTGTAGTAAGCCAATCAAGACAGAAACATGATTAATGGCAGCACAGTTAATACTACACTAGAGTAGAGCAAAAAACAAATATACAATGCTAAAAATGAATTTTCAAACATCATATTAGACAGCCTAGAATTACAGTCTGAGATTCTATCAAGTACTACCCAGCAGGTTGAAAAGAAAGAAAACTTTTGCATAGCAAAGCATGCTTTCTCTTTTCCTCTCTACTTCACTCCCATCTTCCACAGAATATTAAAAAAAAAGAATATTTGGAAATATGCCAGTCTCAGAAATCAGAAAAAGGAGGGTTTTTTTTTTAATTAGGCAAAACTGTTGAGAAGTCTTCAAAAATGAATAAAAAAGAAATCGATAATGGTAACCCCAAAATTGGATTCTTTAGACTTCTATGTGAAAAAAATTAGTTCAAGTTCATATTACTTCATCCTATGCTTAACACTCTCTCCAGAAAATATTTTGGTATGCATTTGACTAAAAAACTCCAATGGTTTCAAGTTTTTTGCCTGCCTCCCAAATTGAACCACCAGATAAACTAGTTTTCAGTATTTCAAAGACAAAAGTATAAGGGAATAATATAGTCATTGGAATAAACTGTACTTTAAATTTATTACGCAACTAATATGTATTCTAGTCTTCTCAAAAAAAAAAAAAGTTTCCCATATTTTCAATATCCTCAAAAATTGCATCAATAAATAAATAGATAGATAGATAGATAGATAGATAAATGAATAAGGTGATTTTGCCTGAGGTTACACACTTTAATAATGAACTCTGATTAAAATTTAGATCTAACCTCATCTATTGACTTTTTCAAGTAGTATGCCCCATTTAGTTATTTCTAGTGAGTCTCCTCCCTACTCAAAGAAACATGATTCAATAGATGTTCATTGAAAACTATTGACATAGAACCAAATTACCACATACAATAAAATCAAAATTAAAAATTATTGTCAGATATCCTTAGTAGGAAATTTGCTTAGCAAATAAAATACTAGGATAGTATTTTTCTGTAATATAAATTATTTGTCAGTAATTACAAAGTACCTGTTTAGGGATGAACGGGGAGAGAAAGTAAATAAACTTACCATTTGACAGCTAAGTTTTGTACCTCTCCATTTTTATCTTCCAGCAATTTTAAAATCATTTTCACTACTTTTCTTTCACTATCATCATCCAACTTAATGGAATCTTTCTGCAGTTCTGTCATCAAATCATTTGTTGCCATAAACCTATCAAAAAGTAAATCAAACTGTAATAATATGCATATAACAAATATAATAATTTAATCTAGCAAAAAAAAGTCTGCAAATTCTATTTTGTTTAAAAAGATAGCTTTTAACCAAGCCCATTGTCATTTTTGAACAGATCACTAAAATCTCATATTTTTTGCATCCATCTACTTCTCTTACCAAGGCAATCTCTATTAATTAAGCAAAATGAATCTTCCCCTTCAAGTCACTGCCAAAACCTATATAAGCTTCTATTTAATTACATGTTTTGTGGTCTACAGACTCAAAAACACACACAAATCTTAAACATAAAATAAAAATATGACACTTGCTAAATATAATTTTTAACATCTTTCACATAACTTTATAAAATCATAACAATTTCTCAAAACACAGCAATACTACTACTTCTCATAATTTTACAATTAGAGAAAAATATTTTGTCATTCTAAAAAGCAAAAAATAAAACAAAAAATGGAAAAACAACTCTTTCATACAAGATGTTACAAATGATAAATTTATATGGTTTATCAAAAAATCAAGTCCTTATTCACCCTCAAGGCATAGTATTTTCAAGTTATGATAATAAATCTATTTTAGCCATTCTTCTTGTTTACATCAAGAAAGATCAAATATGTTAGTGGCATTTGTTCATGGCATTTATGTTCCTTATTTATTCACATTTAGAAACAGCTAGGTCTAAATGTAAATTGCTACCATTAAGTGATAAATGAACAGGGCTTTCCCTTTGGCGGGCAGATTTTTAAACAATGGAAACATATCAAAAATACTATTTTGCAAATAATTCATAACGAAAATGTAGCCTTATATTCTTCTGAATCAAACCATAAAATCTGAGGATCTTAATTTTAAGTATATTTTTAAAATGTCCACCAAATATTCTATTTTCAGTAGCAAATTTGAGCTAAATTGAAACAAACTCATTTTAATTTCAAGAAAATTGGCAATTGCTTATTTTAACTCAAACGTCCTTCAGGAAGCTCTGACATAAGCAAGATCTGTAAGTGTTAAAATAATTTATGTGCTCTCTGATGTGCCTCCATCACACAATTTTTTGCTAAAAACCTTCCTCTTAAAAAATAAAGGTGATTTACTTCAAAAGGCTGGGAGAAAAAACTACCTGCTTTCTCATATTTCTCCTACGTATGACTTATGAAGTATGAGGGGGTATACATTTTTTAACTAGTGCTTACAAATTTGCATTTTGCCCTGCCATCAATTGAGCCATTGGTAAACATACAATTTTCCTACATTTTCTCCTGAATTAGTACTGAAAAGTAATGATTTTCCTAACACTGATTTCAACATATTGCACATATATAATCAAATAGTATTTTCCCCAAAGATTTTAGTTTCTCAACTGAACACAGGTCTACACACATGAGCCCCACATATCATATGCAAATGGAATGCTGTTTTGCATGTCTTCAAGTATCATTTCTATAAGATCAATAGTTAGAGCCAAAGTTTCTCCTATTAAATGAAGCTTTTTGTACTAAACAATTTTTAAAATTAAGTCCATATAAGTAAAAGCAATGTTTTTGGTACTGACAGGATTTCTGAAAAAAATTTGTGAAAATAATTTTTTTCTGGATAAATTCTCATGTTAAATATTCTGAACAAATATTTCAAATATGTCATTTTAAATTAAGGGTTTATATGAACTGGCGCTAAAGCACTCAGTGATCTTTCCTCTATCAATAGCAGTACTTGTGAAACCCAATCATGCAAAGAGTGATTGATATTTTCTAGATTAAGACTTATTTTCTGATACTGTAATACTGCTACTTAACTTTCTATTGTCTTTGTTTGCATCAACTGGATTTCTTCAAATTGGTTATACATTAATTCATCCATTACAAACAGTTTTGTTTATAAGAAATTTAAAACAATAAATTTATAACTTGAGGTTTACAAAATTATCTATAACCACTGCATTTTAATTTTTTTTTAACTTGAAGTATTTGGTATTTGAGTTTTTTCTTTAATCAGCCTGTTATATTTGCCAACATATTAACATATTTTGATTGGATGATTTAAGGGAGTTCAATTTATCTGTTCAGAGGGAAAGAATGGCTGAAGTTTACACCAGTATTAGGTGTGTGAGTAAAGAGACAATTTCAAGAAATGTGGCAAATAAACCACTAAATTTGATAATATGTTGGCTACTATGCATTTGAAGAATAAGGAGCAAAGGTATAATAGTAAGGTTATTTAAGACTAGGTAACTGGGAGGATGGTGCTACTCAACAATAACCAGAAAGTTGGGAAGAGGAGAAATATAGTGAGTTATTCTAGTTATCAAACTGTCCAACATTAACAATGTCATGAGACATGCTAACAGTAACATACACTTGGTTACTAATAAATTTCTATGTGTTCAATATTTAGCTTTTTTTAAAAAAGCTTTATTATAAAGTCAAAACATAATATAGCAACACAAAATAAGCTCAAGTTGCTCGCTCTTAAAGGAATCTACATGTGCATTACTGCTATAGTTATTAAGAATGTCCTGGCATACCTATCAATTGGGATATGGAGGAACAAGTTGTGCTATATAAATTGTGATGTAATATTATTACACCATATAATAAATGACAAGCAGGATGGTTTCAGAAAAAACCCGGAAAGACTTATATGAACTCATAAAAAGTGAAGTGAGCAGAACCAGAACATTGTACACAATAATAGAAAAATCATACAATTATCAACTATGAATGACTTATCTATTTTTAGCAATACAATAAGGCAATTCCAAATTTTCCATTCATAATGAAAAATGCTCTCCATCCTCTATAGAAAGGAAATATTGCAGATTGAAGCATACTTTTTTAAAACTTTATTTTTCTTTTTATTTTGGGGGGGTTTCTCTCAACCTAGCTAATATAGGAATAGCCTTTGCATGACTACACATGTAAACATGTTTGCCTTCAAGGAGGGAAGAGATAATATACAACTCAAAATTTTAAAAAAATGAATGTTTAAAAAACTGGTTTTACATGTAACTTAAAAAAAAATTTCAAGCTTTTTTTAATGTCCTTGTAATCAGAAGGCTCAAGAACACTTTTCCCATGACAAACCAGTAATATACTCAGAACTATTAACTTCTCTTAAGAAAGTTACACCACAGTACAAAAGCTACCCTAGAGGCAGATTGAAATGCCAGTTGAACAAAAGTACTCTTGAAACAGGGATAGATATGAACTATCAATTATGTTTTCCTATTATTTTGTGCTCCTTCCCCCCCCAATAACTTATGCATAAACCTTAAAAGTCCTCATTTTTCCCTCTCAAAAAAAAAATTTCAGTTCCAGCTACAATCAAAAAATATACACTAATCTTTTTTCAATCTCTATCTCTTCTAACATTTATCCAATTACCTCAGGAAACACTCTTCTTCCCTCTACTTAATCTGTGAGGTGAAACATAATCCTAATTATGGTTGTAAGCCTTAAGAACAGTATTGCTAGTGATAGGAAGGAAAAAAAGAAAGTCATAAATCACCACAAATTTCATTTATCAAATCAAACAAAAAGCATTTAAGATCTTACTAACAGTATACTCTGCAAAGCACTAGGAAACTCCTTTTAAAGCCCCTGCTTTCAAAGAGTTTATATTTTAACAAAGGAGGAAAAAATACAAATATACTAGATAATATAAGGAAGACAACTTTTGATAAGAGCAGGCACTATTAGCTAAAAAGCAAAGGGATTCCTGCAAGAGGTAGTGCTTGAGAACAGAGGCTTAAGAAAAGAGCAAGAGATTCTGAAAGTTACAGGTAAAAACAGGAGAGCATTAATACAAAGATAAGGAACCATAAATGAAGCATCGTGCCTAAGAAATAACAAGCAGGAAAGTCTGGTTAGAGCTATTTAGAGGGAACTAATTGTTTAAATGTTTGAAAAAATAGGAAGGGATTTCCTTTCTAATTACTGTACCTTCCCTCAAGTATCAATATTCAAGGTAAAATATTACTGAATTATTTTTCCATCCTGTACAAACAATATTGCCTAAATCCTGTTTTCCCATTTTCTATTTATTGCATGTCTATTCATTCTCATTTCAGCTACCTAATGGATGGATTCAGTCCATTGCAATCCTACTACAGAATAATATAACTCTTTAAAAATAATTTTAAATTTTATTTACTTACTTTACTTTTACTTATTTAAAAAGAGGCAGGTGCAGAAGAGATTGTAAATTATCCAATAGAACCAATTTGCAGATGTACTTTTGGTACAATCTATTGGGTACAATATAAGCAGTCCCAAAAAGTTTTGAGTTAAATTAAAACTACACTAAGATTTTTGGAGGCACTATATAAGGAATTGACTGCAAAGAAAGCTCTCATGAATACTTCTCCCTTCTTGCTGTTCATGAAAGGATCTCTCCAGGAACCTAAATCATTTTTTAATCAGATATCATCCTATTATTACCTATCCCTCTGGCCTTTGCACAGACTATTGCCCAAGTTTGTATTTCTCCTTGGCCTCTCTTGGAACCTCTAGCATATTTTCAACACTTAGACCAAGTGCTGTATCAGTCAAGAAGCTCTTCATGATTCCCAATGTTGTTAGCCCCCATCTGCCTTTCCAATCCCTTTACACACCTTGATCCCAGGTACTATTCTCATTTCTGAATTTATATTTCCAGCATCTAGCAATATAGGCAATATAATATACACTTAATATCATAGTTCACTTAATACCTTACAATATTCTTACAAAGAAATTAAGGACTGTTCATACTATTTTAGTAACAGTAAGTTAGCAGTTATTGCTTTAAGGTTTGCAAAGCAGAGTTATTACCTCATTTGATATTTGCTATTCAAATACAGATATATCACCAATTATATAACAAATGTTAACATGTATTATACCAAGAAATTTCCTAAAATCATCATTTCTATTTTTCATCCTTGTCCCTTCCTAGTTACTCTTTAGTTTATTTAAGTATTTATTAAACAAAGATTTTACATTTAGTTATATAAAAAGCCTTCAAAGCAATACCAGCTTCCACCTCAGCAAAAATCTTTAAGCAAAAACTGGATGATTATTTGCTGGTTATGTTAAGTAGGATCACCCCCCCCCAGATACCCATTGAAATAGATAACATTTGAAATTTATTCCAAATTGATTTAACTGCTGCACAAGCAACAGCTAACACCATCAGGCTAGACTATAGCTATTTCTTTTTTCTTTCTTTTTTTGGCTGAAGAAATTGGGGTTAAGCGACTTGCCCAGAATTACACAAGCTAGGCAGTGTTAAGCGTCTGAGGCTAGATTTGAACTCAGGTCCTTCTGACTTCAAGGTTGGTGCTCTATCAACTGCACCACCTAGTTGCCCCTATATCTACTTCTTAAAAACATACCAAAACAATCCTGAGGACTTAGATAGTCCAGGGACTTAAGGCTCAAACTACTGAGGGCGCCTGCTTACTGTTCTATGGACAAAAAGCAGGCCATAAAGAATTGGGAGTGTCTTCCTCAAGCTACCTACATTTAGGATTCTGATGATAGTAGCCAACCAACAGAGACTAGAAAATCAAGCCCAACTGAATCAATATTGTATCCTCTATAAAAAATCCTTTTCATGCTATAGCTAAGTAAAATTCCTAAATTAACTGTTCAGCCATCTACCAAATGTCAGCTTCGTTGCAACCAGTGGTCAATCATCAATCATGCCTAGCCTACAACTATCGAATTGGAGCAACAAGTGCTGGTTTTAATTGAGTAAACCATATAGACCCCACTTGTGACTCAATTCTGGAGCTAGCTCAGTTCCCTTCTATTCAATTAAGGGTCTAAGTCTAATTTCTGCCCTGTAAGAAAACTTTATTCAATTATGGTAATTGGGAGAAAGCATATTCATTGTTTGTACTAGCCTTGTGTGGTTAGGAAACCCAACCACTTCTGCTGCTTAGAGATTCTTAAACAAGGACCTAGGTTACACTGACCACAGAAACTCAGATTGATGCAAGTTTTCTCACTATTAGTGATCTCAAGGGAACACACATGTTTTATACTAGCCCCCAAACTGATTAATCAGTTATTGATTCATGTTCTTTTCATTATTTACAGACACTTGGAGGAAATGAGACCTGTTTTTCTGATTGCAGGAACATTGTGCCTGCTCACACTTCCCCTACTGACTTGGAAGGTCCCCAATCTTTCATCCACATTATTCAATGTTATATTATTTCCTTTTAATTAATTTACTTGATTATTTATGATGTATAAAAGTCCGTCTTCTCCTCTATATAGATGCAGCCCAAGTTGAAATGGTTTGGTTCAGATTTAGTAGGCAATTGCTTAATATACCCATATGCTCAAAAGCTCAGTTTCCCCAGTCTATCACTTTCACCCTATCCCTAGGTACCTCACTGAATACTTCTGCTTCTTGTTTCTATTAATATTATTCAATCCAACTCTACCAACTCAAATCAGCCCTTCTCTAACATGTGTTATACAAAATATAAATGAACTATTATTTATTTAGATTTTAACCCTCATTAAACTGACTCATAGCATAGAAATCTCTCCATAGCTTGTTAAGGCTAAACAAATGGATTTCAATCTCTGGTGGAGCTTATAGCAAGATAGAAAAGGCTTTTTAAAAGTACAGGTCTAGCAACGAACTGCTGTATCTGTCTTCCAAGGATTAGTCCAGTAAAATTTGGATAGTCTCATCATCATAAAGCTGGCCAGTAAAAGATGAAATTTTTTATGGCATAAAGCAGAAGGAACTTGAAGTCACATACCTTTAGCATGAAATTTGGTTTGATTTTAACAAATTTATTTATACTAAAGCATTAGCTATATCTGGAAAATTTGTATTTTTAAACCAATTTTGGAATGAAAAAGTTGTAATTGCTTTGAAAGGAAAGGGAGCATCAAGAGCAAGTAGGAAAGAGTTTGCTATTGGCTTTGACAGGTTGTACAGTAGGGTTTCCTTAGTCAATGAAATTATTCATTACCTTAGGCTAACCCCCTAACTGTTAAAGTGCTTAGGTGATATGAATTAGAGTTAAAATATAGTTGACTCAACATCTAATCCAATACTCTCATTTTATAAATAACTAAACCAATCAATTAATTAAATAAAATTTTATAGATAACTAAACCAAGGCGCAGAATGGTTAAGTGACTTATTCAAGAACACAACAATCATTTTAGGGTGACTACAAGTAGCTAGGCCAAAAGTGCTACAATCAATTTCCTCTTATCTACATTACCTACCTACCTCCCTCCCCAACCCAGCCTTATAGGAGATGAGTGGGCAGGATACCACCTGAACACAACTTCTCTATACTGTCCATTTTCCCATTCACTTAACTCTAACATCAATCTTCCTAGTCTTACACACCCTAAGAATCTTGTGCATTCAAAAGCTATTCACATCCTCCTAACCAACAAAAGAATCCAAAAATCTAGGAAGTTCTCTTGCTTTGGAGCCTTTCAGCACCTTGAAAAATCATGAATTTCAGATAGAAAAAAGGAAAATTCTAAAATAGGCTATTTAAGGACAGAGGGCAGGAAAAGAGATTTTTAAAGATGGTGAAAGGGATAGCATGATGAAAAATATCTTTGGAAGACTGGAGTAGCTTTCTGCCACCAAACCCCAAAGGTTGTTCTTCAAAGAGACCACACAAGAAAAAAAGCAGAAAAATTGGAATAATTTTTCAGTTCAATGTCTGGACTCCAAAGGTATTCACAAATGATAAAAAGCATTTTTATGGGAATAATTAAGACAAAGACAAAGACAGAAGGCAAATGGGAAAAGCATTTTAACCTCTCAAAGAAAATCCAAAACTATTACAAAGTCAGAGAAAGGATAATGACTAAATTATTCATGGAATCAAAGAAAACTCTTAAAATTTAAGGTGATTACACATCCACTGATCAAAAAAGGGGAAAAATTAATTATGAAACTAAAAATTGCTTTTTATATTAACTACTTATATTTATGCCAAATTACCACAATTTGGTAACAAACAAATAAAAAATGATTGGATGAATTTAAATATTATTTTGATGTTATCAAGACTTATATGCTAAGCTTTGTTGTTTATTTAATATATGACTGTATGCTCCTAAGAATGGTTATTTGTGCACAAATGTAAAATTTAAAATAGACAGAAACCTTGACCTGAACTGAAGTAGATTCAAATGGCCTAACACAATCCTTTACCCCACTGTGAACCATCCTGTACAATGCTCCTAAATTAATCTTTCTAAAACAGGTTTCATCATGCCACTATTATGTTTAAAAACAAACCAAAAAAAAGCATTCAGTGGTTCCCTACTGATTAAAGAATAAAGTCTAAAACTACGCCTAGAATTTAAAGAACTATTATATATGACTATAACTTTTCTTTTTTTCTTTTCTTTTTTACTACTATTCTTCCCCATCAGGTATTAACATAAGATCCAGAAACAGGTTGTTTTTTGTTGTTGCTGTTGTTTTTTTCTTTTTTTTTTGGGGGGGGGGTGTTAATGTTTTGAGAACTCTTTCAATATAACTGGCTTCCTTTGTAGGGGTCATTACCATAAAAAAAAAAAATTAAGAATAGCTGCTCTTACAAATATCTAATATATAATTACAATGGACTAGATATCATACAAGCTAAGCTGATATCTGCTCTTGGACAAATAAATCACTTTCTCCACATTTCAGTTTCCCTCTCTGTAGAATGTCTACGAGATACAAAGTTCTATACTAATGTCAGTCATTTCCTTTTATTATTCCTTGAAAGTTCTATTTCTCAATCTCCAATTTATTTACTATATATTTCTTCCACCTGGAATTCTTTGCTCTTTTACAAATTGACCAATCTATCTTCTGGTCTGAGTTAAGTCTCATCTGTCTTTCCTGACTTCCTGAGCCCAGAATGATCTCTTCTTATCAACCTATAGAGAACTCATTTTTTTTTTTTTTACTAACTCATTTGGCACTTAATTTATATTACCTCGTTATTTAAATTTTCAGATATGCTTTATTTCCCTAAACTAGATTACATGCATCTTTGATTTAAAAAACAATGGTCCTTGAGGGCAGAATCTTTTTTTTTTGTTTGTTTCACTCATGCCAAGCATGCAGTAATAGATAAAACATATAACAATAACTGATTTTTCTCTAAAAAGTCTATACCTAGATGTTATTGATGAATATGCCCCTCAGTACCTAGGACAGCTTTACATACAGCAGGAAAATGTTGGGGAATAATTTGAAATTTAATTCCTTTACTTAAAATGAGAATTCAACAAAGTCAAAATGCTACCAGTAACTAACTAGGCAGGGAAGGGGGGGTGGGGAATTGTGTGCCTAAAAACCAATCTTATTTAAAATACTATGAAATTTATTCAAGTCCAGAATTTCTTTAGTAAATTAAAATTTCAGCGTGGCTAAACACTATGCACACCTTCTTCATTTGCCTTAAGGGGAAAAAAAAAAAAAAAATCCTTCATCCTGTAGATTATCCATAATGTAGCTTTTTCAAAATAAATTTTGTTTTAATCTTACTAAAAAAAAAAAAAAAAAAATTACCCAGAATTTGTGAACACTGTCACTATTTCTGTTTAATCTTATTTTTGTAAGGAATATTCAGTCTAGCAGCAGAGTCCAAAGATGCTATAAAAGACAATGCCTTCAAGTGATGTTCTATAGGTAAAATTTATTTAGCACTTATTATGCATTCAACATTATAAGGCCAGCATGGGATAACTGGAGAAATATGAGAGGAAAAAGATAAAAACCAAGACTACTTATCTTATATTTCCTTTCAGATTTTAAATTTCATGAAGGTTGGAGTTTTTTCCATCTTGTTATTTCTAGTGCATTAAAAACAGTAGTTACTTCAAAATTTGTTAAACTGAAGAACTATATGGTGATGAAAAGGAGGTGTCAAAGAAGTAAATTGGACGACTTTTCAACTCTTTCTTAAATTAATTTGTGAAGAAAGCATACTAAAATCACACTTTTAAGAATTACATTCTTAGAGTACTTCATAGTCATATGCCACCACCAAGTATAAATGACTGCTGTTGGACTCGCTCCTGTGCTCTTTGATGCAGGTAGTTTGCAGTAATATTTACTGTGGATCATAAATGCAGCACAAAAGTTTTATAAAGTTAGTTAAATTTTTTAGCCGAAAATATAAACAAAGGAGATGGGGAAGACAAAGTCCAGTGTTGCCATAAAGCAATTCCAGATCAAGTCACCAAGAAGCTATAGAAAGGTATCAATCTGTCCTGAAAAAAATCTTAGGGAAGCAAAGCACATTGATTATTAATATATTTCTTGGACCACTTAGACCACACATGAACAAGCAGCTCTAGTTTACTTGCTTACTTCAATTACCCCATCAAAAGTCCCTTCTCCTATCCCCTTAGCAAAAGTCTAAATACAAAGAAGTCTGAGAAACACAGTCACCAAACAGGTCTCAACTGTCTTCACCCAGTGGTGTTCTCTGATACATTAATTAGTGAACTAAATATTTCCTCAATTTACAAAGGAGACAAGGGGGGAAAAAAGACTAATTTACATACAACATATTCATTGCCTCACTCATTTAGAAAGTTCCGGAGCATTCCAATATGCAAGATTATGATAGGCAAAAACCAGGGACAAACTTGTTCATTTCCATACACAGACATATCTATATGAAATTTATTTTTAAACCACTTTTAAGAACTTTAAAAGGATAGATTTCATTAAGACAATAAAATATATAAAAAACACACAGTATCTTTATCTTCTTTAGAAATGAAAAAGTAACATCAAATTAAATTGCCTAGCTTAAAAAAAAAAAAAAAAAGGCAACCTGGACTAAATTTTCATGTCAGATTTTTTCTTTAAAAATATTGTTTTAAAAACTATATGCACCCCACTTACTTGTTTTTCTTTTTTTCCGTATTTATAATAATAGGCTGCACACCTTGCAGTACTTGTTGGAAAATTTTTTGTCTACTAGTAGGGGGTGTGCAGGCAAATGTCTTATTATCTAGTTCTAAAATTACAGGCCACCTTTTTAAATGGAGACCACTATTAACATTTTTCTTCACCATTTTTTAAAGTCTTAAAAAAAAAAAAAAAAAAGTCTAGACAATCAAAACCAAATTCCTAATAAACTAAGCTTTAATTTGTGTCACTTGTCAAATTCTGAGGTAAAAATGGTCACATTAAAAATTTAACAGTTTATGCTATTTAGAACTGGTTCCACATTATACGCTTGATGTCTATAGTCTAGCATGAATTTAGAATGAAAATTCACAGAATTTGAGTCAGAAAATAATATCAAATTCAATAAACTCATTTCATGGAATGATAGAAAGGTATAATCTGACTCAGAGTTCTGAACCTAGATTCAAACCCTACTTCTGATGCTTATCCCTGCTATGACCTTAACAAATCTCTAGTAAACTGAGGGAATATTGGATGGAATGGCCTCTTCAATCCCATCCAATTCTACTACTCTTATCCATACTAAAACTGGAGACATTACATGTTCCATTTAAAATATTTTAGATTAAAAGTTTCATCAGATAACTGGATACTCAGATCAAAATATTTCAAATGGAAGAAAAGTAAAAATCTTAAATTAAGCCAAATTATCAAAATATTTGCTAAAATATGCTTGGAAATTCATCAACATCTTTTTCCATATGTTGACCATGCTCACTAATCTTAATTTAAAGAATAACTTAATCCTCTAAACAATGTTCTGGAAAATTTTAGGCAACATGGAGATACTTATTACCCAAAAATAGCTTTCTCCAATTGATTTCAAGACACTGGAATTTCAACAAATGATTACTAAGCACATATTAGGTATAAGGGACTAGGGAATACCATAACAAGTATCTTCTGTTTACTTTCCTCTATAAGTCTTCATTGCTTACTTTTAAAAGGGAAAACATTTTTAAAATCGGCAAATAACTTATATTATTTTTCATATAGAAAGATACTTGTAAAAACCATTACTTTCACTGTGTTTTACCATATGCTTCAGGTTTAAAGATAGATATCCCCACCACCACCTTGAGAAATATTAAATCTGAAACTCAACACCAACAGAAGTGCATTTTGGGTAATTTTAAGAAGCAAGCTACAATAGAAAGTTAAGTTTTTAATCACACCACACACACATTTACTTGCTCAATATGTAAAAAGTTTCCAAATTAAAATACTTAAGTTTCAGTGTCAAGTTGGGAACCAAAACAAAAAGTCCAAAAAATATATATAACATTTTAGTTTTAAAAGCCAAATCGTTTTTATTTTGACCTATAATTATAAAGCAAATAACGTTTTCAGAAAACAATGATCAATCCAAGAACGAACTCTCAGGATTATTCAATAGTTAAATCTTGCATATGTAACAAAATTCCTGGTGGAGCAAAATTACTTTAAAAAACCAAAAATCTATCTGGTCAGAAAGTCCCAGAATCAGAGTTCTAATCACTGAAGATCCTATATGTAACCGCTTAATTAAATTAGAATCACAAAAACTTCTTTTTCTCAGGAACTTCTTGTTTCACGAAATAAAAAACACTGCTCCAGCGTATGGCAGGACTTGGATATTTTAATGGGGGGAGAAGGGGGAAGAAGATGGGAGGTGGCGGGAGAGAAGAAATAATACACAAAGAGCAAGAGCTTCTTCACCCACAACGTTAACTCAACTCAAGCTATCCAGACGCACACACGATTCATCCCAAAAAGCTTTATATCATAAAACTTGAGCACCACAGGGATTTTTTTTCGAATCATCTCTTTCCCATGAATAAACTGTTCCTTGCCTTCATTTTATTCTAGGGTCTGCTACTAGGACCGAAGGCCAGACAAATGCTACAAGGCAGAACAAGGTGTCAAGAGAAGCACGAAATAACCCTCCCAGCACCTTGGTGGACAGAGGTTAAGTCGGTGACCCTCATTTTAATAGTGTCGCCTCGTTCCACAAGCATTTTATAAGGCTAGGTTATTCCAGCTTGAGCTAGGACAAGGAGCAAAGTGTTTTTAAAATGGAAAGC
Source organism: Sminthopsis crassicaudata (assembly GCF_048593235.1). Lineage (NCBI taxonomy): Eukaryota > Metazoa > Chordata > Mammalia > Dasyuromorphia > Dasyuridae > Sminthopsis > Sminthopsis crassicaudata. Next base: position 206,646,903 of record NC_133621.1, read on the forward strand.
GCGATCCCTCCTCATGGAGTGGCCGAGAGCACATGCAGATAGGCCCTTGCAGAACAAACTCGCGCAGGGCCAAAGAGATCGGCCTCCCAAGTGCTCCCCCTTTCTCGCCGGGCCTCAGACTCAGGAGGGCACCGGCTCGAGATTAGGACCAAGCTCTAGAGCAATTGAGGAATCCAAATCTCAACCACCTATTTAATTTAACAAGAGAGGGGGAGGGGGAAAGGATGCTGGCGGGAAAGAAAATAGGCACCAACAGGCTTCTTCCTGGCCAAGTTTCCCGCACCCCCGCACCCCCGCCCCCGGCGCCCCTAACCCTCCAATGAATCCAACCGTTCCCCGTGCCCCACCTCGCTCCTTCCCCCCTTCCCAAGGAAAGCCAGTTTGGGAGCACAGCGCCTCCCTCGAGGGGCGGCCTAGAGCCTCGGAAGAGACCGGGCCTCCAGTGACTGCCCCGAGCGGGAGAGCGGCTAGACCTTCCCCCACCCCGCCCCCCCCTCACGCCGGCCCCGGAGATCGATCGGGGTTCCGGGGTGCGCCCGGGCCCTCGCGGCGGGAGGGCGGCGGCGCTGCAGGGGTGGGGCACCGCACGGCTCTCGAGGCCTCACCTGAAGTCCTTGTCGCTGGATGTCATCTTCTCCAGCAGATTGGAGATGTGGTACGAGGCGCTCGCCATGTTGACGGCCTCGGTCCGCGCGGCCCGCCGATGCCGAGACTCCTTCCTCCTCCTCCTCTTCCTCCTCCCCCCCCTAGCTCCGGGGCTCGCGGCCCGGCCCGCTCCCGCTCCCGGGGCTGCGGCGGCGGTGACGAGGGAGGCGCCTCCAAGGGCTGCCCCCTCCCCGGCGGAGCGCGGGCCTGTCCCGGGAGGAGCAGAGAAAGCGGCGCGGCCCGCCTAACGACAGCGCGGCTCGCGAGGGGCCGGTCTCATGGGCGGCGGGGAGGGGGTAGGGGGGGCGGGAAGTCCGGAGAGGGCCTTTCTCGGGAGCCAGACGGTCCTGCTCTGGCCTCTCGCTCGCTCCCTTCCTCCCTGAGGCAAGCGGCCAAATCCCGCCTCCTGCACTCCGGGGGCGACGGCAACCGCGGCTCCCGCTGCGTACTTAAGTACCAAAGGAGTACGGAAACCCGGGGTCAAGGGTCACGGAGGCTCCGGCGAGCGCGCCCCCGCAGCGGCCCGGATGGGTGGCTATCCAATTGGCCCAGGGGCGTGTCAGTCTGCGTGGGGACGACCGTGCGTAAGGCGTGACTGGGACGGAGAGAGGGGTGTTCTCTCGAGACTTCCAAGCGACGGTTAAAGGGCGCGGGGATGCAGGTTAGGGAGGAATGAGTTAGGAAACGGTAATGGATGGGCTTGAGCGTCATGCGCATAATTTGGGGTGTAAAAGTACGAGATTTGGGCGGGAAGAAAAAGATAAAGCCCCAGCGCTGTGTTAATGAAGAAATCTAGCCGAAGTTGAGAGTAAGAGCTTGCCTGTCTTTCGTATGAGACGCGTGGCCTGCGGCACCTTAAGTATAGCCGCACGAAGACTACGAATCCCATCATGCACCGTAGACGTCATATGCAGACACAATCTGATTGGCTGCTGTCACTGTCAGCTTCTATCTCTACTCATCTCCCCAACCCCCAAATCGTCCCTTTCCTTCTCGGAGAGAGAGAAATGAATGCTGGGATTCGTAGGTTGGATAAAGCGGACAGCGGCCGCGGGGATCTCTGGGTCTTGGAGCTGGTGAAGTTCTGACGAATCACTTTTGGTCGTGCACGAATATTGATTCTGCCAGGGTCGCCCTCAGCCTTCTGTACACGTGCCCAGGCAGGGCAGCCATGCTTTTTCCCCTCTTGTAGAGACTGGACTTTTGTACTGTCCAACTCAAACCTACATACATCGGTATAATATTCCTGGCCTCGAAGAGCTTACATATCTACTGGAGATGATATGTGCTGAAAAATAAAATAAAACCTTTTCCTGTCCAGTATTTTATGGACTCTAGGAACATCCCATGTTATTTGGTTGATTCCCGCCCCCCTCCCCCCTCCTGCAAACCCCATCCTGCCCCGTATTTCTAAATTAAAAGCACCATCAACTTTCCTGTACCAACATCGGAGGAATACTGAGTTGACCCTGCAGAGAATACTACAGAGGTGTTAACTAAACTGTAGGAAAAGGAGCTCAATGAAATAAGTGCTCACATTTTGAGCCCTGTTCTTTTTGCTGTTCCTGCCTTTCCTGGCTCTTGTGCTTGTCAAATAAACCAGTAATTTAATGAATGCTAGATTTTAAAAAATTCTATTTAATATCTATTTTTCAACTGTAGGATGATTATTTTTAGGCTTACTAAGCGAGAGGCATCGTGCTTGTAGCTGGGGATGGAAAGATGATAAACATCTTATAAACATCCTTATGAAAAGGAAGGTAGTGTGATATGATAAACTGAGGAAAAAGGGTTGGATGCTAAAGTTTACAAGAGCTGGGTTTGAAAAGACTGCCTGAATGACCTTGGAAAAATCAGTTAATTCTCCTGGACCTCAGTTTTCCCATCCCGGCAGAACAGATAATCCGTAGGTCCCTTCCAGCTCTAAATTCTAGAATTCTAGAAATCCCTGTTCTCAAGGAAATGAGGATAAGGGACAGATGCTTATTTTTGTATATGACCTTTTCTACCACCACTCAAGTTCAGCCCCTATTTTTACTTCATGCCTGAACGGAAACCTACAAACTGGATTGTCCATTTTCAGTCTCTCCCTTGTACCATTCTGTTATCTAAAATAAAACTTTCATTATATTACTGTTATTCAGAACTTTTAGTGATTCTCCCATTGTTCAAGAATTAAAACCATATTTTTCCTGTAATTACAATATGGAAAGCTTTAAATGCCAAACAAAGGATTTCCCTTTTCATTTTTTTTCTCCTTACTTAAATTCATTGTTTTAGCTAGCTTTTACTATGAACTTGCCTAAGCATTTTCTCCTCTGGGCCTTTTTACATAATGTTCCTCTTTCTTGAAAACCTCCTGATGATATAGTATCATAAGTTTAAAGCCAGAAAGGACTTTAAAGACCATCTCATTTGATCTTCTCATTTTATAAATGAGAGAAAGAGAATTGTGGTCACAAAAGTATGGAGGCAGAACTTGAACAAAAGTTTTCCTGACTTCAAGTACAGAATCCTATCTACCATACTATGCTCTCTTTCCTTTCCATTTATCTAAATCCTAGCATCCTTCCAGGCTTAGCTCAATGTGGCTTTTGCTGGGAAGATTTTTCTATCAACAACTAGACCAAAGTCACAATAAACTCTCCATTGAAACTTCAGTATTATTTGTTGTAGCATTCATTTAGTATGTGCAATTGATATGATCTCTGTGTCATTATCAATATATGAATTAATCTTCCCAGGAGACTGAAGTGTTCTTGGGAAGAGATTGCACAAGAGTATATAATCATATCACATAAGAGTTTGAAAGGACTAGATAATTCATCTAGTTAAATTTAATTTACACTACTAACTTTAAGATTTCAAACATTTGTGGTTTTAACAGTGTAGGTGATTCCACCACTGTCAAAGTTCATTATATAGCTTTTGAAAATTCTTATGGCCAAAAACCTCATATGAGCCTTATGAAGTAACTGATGTTGAATCTCTTCAAATTTAGAGAAACTGGTTGTTAAGCAATAGTAATATAGTCTATCACCAGGCCAGTAAGTAAAGGCTTTCCAACATGCTGGTACCTGCCACAGCTTGCTGTACATTGCCATTGCCTTCAAAAAACCAGGATCATCTCTATGCTATGATGAGATCTAAGAATCATTGCTTATTGTTCTTCGTGTTTCAAAGAGAACCAAAATGACTTCACTGTGTTGGGGTCAAAATACAGTTGCCTGACTATAGCTGAGGAATATGAACTCAAAAGCCTGGACTACAATTCAGGCACATGTAGTCCCTATAGACAGCAGTAGTGGATATCTTTAAAGTTTAGCATTTCATATTTTTTTTGAGCTCCTGCATAGGGCACACCATTTTTGATTAGGGCACTCCATGCTGGTTACTCTTTGTGCTTGTTTTTTCAAAATCAATTCCAAAGTTGTTCAGAGAGACCTTGAATTAAAGTGCCCTTGTATGGCTTCTTTGGACCTCCTTATGAGTGCTTATTTTGGGTGAGTTTTCCATAAAATAGTCTTATAGGCAGATATTTGGTATTCAAACAATGTGGCTGACCCTTGGAAGCTGCACTCTCTGGGGTAAAGCTTTTATACTTGCCCTCAGAGTCTGATCTTTCAGAATCTTCCTGAAATAATCTAACCCCAAGACAACTCAAATGGGAACAATCGTAACATGGCACCAGTTGACTGTCCAGGTTTTACTGGTATATAACAATGAGATCAGTACAAGTTGTAGAGCTTCAGTTTGGTAGACTGCCTCTTGTCTCCTATACTTTCTTTCAGAGCCTCACAACCATTGAATTGATTCAAAATGTGTGTATCAACTTCATTATCTATATGTACATACCTGGAAAGTATACTGCCAAAGTAAGTGAACTTAAACACAGTATTCAAAATTCCTCCATTTTCTGTAACCAATGGTTTATATGGATGATATGGGGCCAGCAGGTAGAGCAAAGCTTCTTAAACTGGCAACCCCTTGTGGGGGTCACGTAACTGAATGTGGGGGTACAAATTTATGATTTATTATCAGTAAATGTTTGATTTGCATACCTATTTTATATACCCGGGGTCACATAAAAATTTTTCAGGAGAAAGGAGATTATAAGTAGAAAAATTTAAGATGCCCTGTGGAAAAGAACCTCTGTTTTCTTAGTATTCATTGTTAGGCCAAAACTAACACAAGCAGCAGAGAATCAATCCATCCTTTGCCGCATCTCACCTCAGAGTCTGCATTGAGTACACATCTAATAATATGACTACACTGGAGGCATTTTACAAAATGCCTTTGAAAATATTTATTGATTATTTTGGGGAGTTCTTAACCATAAAAACATATGACTTTGGAAAATATAAATCCAATCTAAAAATATTTTACTTATTATTTACAACCAATACTTTATTTAATTATTAAAAAAGAGTATTTTCAAAGACAGGTCCCTATTAGAACATTACAGATTATCAACTATTTTGAAATGCCTCTGTACTCTTTCATTATGATTACACAGATAGGCACCAAATACATATTTGTTGATTGATGTCATGCCATTTACTATAATGTTACATGTGTTAGCCTTGTCTCTTCAACTGTTTCTTAAGTTGATTGTAGGGAGGAACCAGATCCTATACTTATATTCCAAACAGTTACTACACTGTTAATCATTAGCAGGTACACAATAAATACATTTTAGTTGATGGATAGTTGACAAATTTCAGGAATCAGATCACCATGGTAACAATTTCATCATGGCCCCTAACATTGTCAACAAAGTGTAACGCAATACTGCATTATAAAAGTACACTTTGTTCTTCTTGCTCATTTAATATCACAATAATTTGAATAGGAATCCACAAAACCAAATATTCATAGGCACTGGTGAATATATATATCTGGTGGACCATTGAGTTTCTGATCTTCCACTACTTAAAAAAAAAATGGCTCAGGCTCAAGCTATAATCCCAAAATCAGAGGCTTAGAAAGGTCCTATCTGATGAAGAATTCTCTATAATACACCTGACAGATAAGCATCCAAATTTTGCTTAAAGACCTCTAGGAAGGGGAACCACCTAGTTCCTGAAGCAATGTTTCTTACATGAAGTAAAATATAACTTTTTAACCCTTTGCCGCAAGTCCTGATGAGAACAGATAGGTAGGAAAGATGGTCACTAATGAACAATACTCTGTCTACTTCATATATGGCTCAGGAAGTACCATATTATCCTTAACTCTCTTCTGAATCTTTCCAAAGATACTTTCAGAGCTTACTATAGTAAATATTTGGCAAACTAATTTGAATGTCTACCTGATGTGGGAAATAATTTTCTATAGTGGCTTGCTTCCTTTCTTTATGTTTTTCTTAAAAGCTATAAAATTCATCTGGCTTCAAACTTTTGAGACTGGTTTCTCGATTCAAAATAAATTTGTCAAGTCCTTAATTAAACATGTAGAAGCTTTAACTACATATGTACTACTGTTAAATCTCTTGTCCCCAGTGACGTTCCATTGATCTGAATTCATAAAACTTCAACTGCCATGACCTGTTTCTCAGCTCCTGCACTAAAGATCACTAACAGTTAAGCTGAAGGCTTTCAATTTACTGGTACCTGCCACAGCTTGCCTTGCTCTGGCATAGCATTCAAAAAACTAGGGTCATCTCCAAGCCATGAAGAGATCTAATAATTTGACTTTACTTGAGGCATTTTACAGAAAGCCTTTGAAAATATTTATTTATTATTTTCATGGGGGTTCTTAAGCATAGAATTTCATAACTTTGAAAAATATAAATACAGATTGAAGATATTTTACATATTACTCACAAATTACTTACAAATATTACTTTACAAATTACTTACAAATACTTTATTTAAAAGAAAAGTATAATCGAAAAGTATTAAATGACCTTATTGTTACTCCACAATCATCCTCTGTGTTTTTGGGTCCCTTATCTCATACTGTATGATTTTCTAATACATCAATAGCCTGCCCTATAAAGACTAGAATAAGATAACTTGTTTCCCAAGATGACTGAAATTAATCTTTATCTTGTAAAGAAACTTTAAGATAATTCTTGAGAAAATACTTTAATTCATTGCCTGAGAGAACTACATGCTGGGACTCTTAAATTCCATGGGAATAGTGGGACTTAAATTCCAGAATTTAAAAATCACAGAATATAAGAGACCTCAGAGATTATCTAATCAATCCACACATGAAACAAACCCTCACTATAACATAATTGACAGGTAATTGTCCTGTCTCTGCTCGAAGAGAACCAAGAATGGGAAAGTCACCACTTCATCAGGAAGTCCATTCCAGTTTTAAATAGCTGTAATGATTAGAAAGCTTTTCCTGATATAAAGCCTAAATTTCCCTTAACTTTCATTATTGTTCCTGTTTTTGATCTCTTAAGGCAAACAGGTCAAAACTAATTCCTTCTTCAAATACCAGCCCTCTAAACACTTGAATACAGTTATCATGAATCTCCTGCGTCTTTCTTTTCCCCAAGCTAAACATCTTCAGTTCCTTCTACCGGTATTCTTATGACTCAAGGCCTTTTATCATTCTTGTTGCCCTCCACTGGACACTCTCCAATTTATTGATGTCTTTCAAAAACCTGAATACATAGTTAGTAGACATTTGGGAAATGAGTTGGAGATCACAAAGAGCAATCATGTCTTTGTTAAACTCACTTCACTTTTCTGCCGAGCATACTAGATTGGAAAATACTACTAGACTGGAAATAAAAGGGAATGACCTAAATGTATTTATGTAATGTTCTTCTCTAAAATATAATGTTCTCTTAGAGCAGGTTTCTTGGGAGGGCTTCTGGGAGCAGACTTCCTTTCAGTTCACTGTAATAATCACCCCGAATGCAGCCAGGAATTAAAAGTCCAAATCCTTTATTATCTCTTCCAAAATCTTATCTTCTTCACTTGGGACTCGGCTAGCTTTTCTGGAGGCCTTCCAGATCTTACTTTCAGTGTTCTCCACAGGACAGCCTGCCACCACTTCTCTGTCTTCCTTTGTTCTGCCTGACTAGTGAATCTCCTCCACTGAATCCTGGCTCTGAATCTCCTGAAGTGCATCTTGGTTGAGGCTCCCAGCTTATATATGTTCTCTTAAAGGTGTAAATTCTAATAAGTACTAAGTACCTCTAGAGAACTGTTAAGCATCCTGCTAAACAACCATTCCATATCAATTCCACTGACTTAGCACCTTGTAAGAATTCTAACATATTTAGACTCAGGAATTTGCTAACTGGTTAGACTTAAAAAGTAGTCCTTAATGGTTTGAGTCAACTTGAGGATGATCTCTTCTAAGCAATCTGTACTTCACCCTCTGCTATTTAATTAATTATTTACATTGGAGAAAGGCATAGATGATTACTTTATCCAATTTGCATAAGAGATAGATAATACATATGATGATCAGGACCCATAAAGAGTTGGATGGGCTCAATCAAGGACCAAATTTGAATATCTGAAATTTAAGAGGGATAAATGTAGTGTTCTACTTGGTTTAAAAAGTTGTCACAAGTACAAGATGGGAAAGGCATGACCAAACAGCATATACAAAGGAAAAACAATTTCAGAGTTTTACTCAACTGCATTAAAATATGAGTCCAAAATTTAATATAGAAGCTCCCTCAAAATAATATTTTTAATCTGATCTAAGCCTGAATGAAGAAGTACATAGTGATGAGACTAAGGGCATGATAGTTCTATTGTCCTGTTCCCTGGTTATTATATCATATATGAAGCACTGCATTCAATTCTGAATATTAATATTTTAGGAAAGTAAGTAAGTAGTAATCTAAACAGCAGGAAGTAAGGATATTTAAATTGGAAAAGCAATAATAGCAATGATAGTATAGCAATCTTTAAGTAATTGAAGGTTTATTATATATAGGAGGGATTAAACTTGTTCTATTTTGCCTCAAGGGCCAAAATGAGGAGAACTGTGTGGAAATTACAAAGAGGCACATTTAAGTTTTCTGTAAGGAAAATCATCCTGGCAATTAGAGTTTTTAAAATGAGGATTGGCTTACTATACCAAGATACTCAAAACTAATAGACAATTATTTATAAAAATATAAAAGATTTAATTGAACAGAACACCAAATATAGAACGTAAACAGTCCACTTTAAGAAAAAGAAATTGAACTAGCTATAAAGGAACTTTTAAAAAAGGTCCAAATAAGTTTATAGAACAATTCTATCAAACTTTCAAAAAACAATATCTGTATTACACAAATTATTCTAAATATCCGAGAAATAAAGCACTCTACCAAACTGCTTTTATGAGATAAAGTTCTAATGCTTAAACCAGGGAAGATTAAACTAAAGATAGAGAACTGTAGACCAATATCATGAGCTAATAATATAACGGATAATAATTATTTTTAAAAAAATTAATCTGGTCAGTAAAAGCATAGCAATATATCTAAAAAAAGCACCATATGTTATCGATTCAGGGATTATCCATAATGGAAAAACAAAATAATAATAACAATAGTGCTTATTAGGTGCCAGACACTATGCTAAACACTGCAAATTTTCAGCTTATTTGATCCTTACAATAATACTGAAAAATATTTGTTATTATTATCCCCATATTACATATATACGTTACATAAAATGAGTATTATGTTTGGAGTCAGAATGAAGGTCACTTGGATTGACTGCAAAGTAAAGAAAGGAAAATAATCTACAATGAATCTGGAAAGATAGGTTAATGGCAGGTTGTAAAGGACTTTAAAAATTAAACAAAGAAGTTTTTATTTGATCCTAAAAGCAATGCAAAGTATATGGAGTATATTAAGCAGAGAAATAACATGTTGGAATTTGCACTTTAGGAAAATCACTTGCATGGAGAACAGAGAGGCCAAAGACAGGAAGGGTACTTAAGAGACCACTGAAATTATCCGGACAAGTAGAGAAGAGATTATGAACTAAATGGCCACTATGTGTATCAGAATAAGATTTGGTATATAAGAACTATTTTAGAGACATAAATAGCAATATTTAGTAACATATACATATGCATACAGTTATAGTTACAGTTGAATAAGTCCATTGAAGAGGAGTAGCTAAATAAATTGTGATATATGAAACTGATGGAATACTACTCTGTTGTAAAAAAAAAATAATGATCATGACAATTACACTAGAATCATGGGAAGATCAAATTTCTGAAATGGGTGAAATCTGAAATAACTGAAGAAACAAAGTCCAAGCTTCCAAGCATTATCAATTTATTAAGCAATGCATGCCAAATCCTTAACAAATCAGGACTAGGTCTCCTCGGCTTGCACTGGACTCTGAATAGAAGGAGACAGATTTTTATGTATCAAAAGAAGACAACAAAATATAAACCAGGATATAAAATCAACTAATCTAATTTCTAATTAGAGAAAAGATTATGGACTTTCCAAGTTGCAAGGGAGAGAGTGAATAGCTGTAATTCCCTGAAATTTGAAAAAGAAATGTTTTATTATTCCTGCGTATTTGTACTCAATCAAGGGAACATGTAAACAATAACTTTAAAACAGAGCCAGTTTTCAGATAAGATATATAAGTTGCTTGAGATATATAACTGTGAGAAAACTCCTTGCATCAGGTCTTCAGATCTGACCGAGTTTCTGATAAGCATAAACTAGATACTTAGTTAGGAGTCTCAAAGTAACAAGTAGAGGTAGGTGGTCTAGATTCCCAGTCACACAAGCCTAGAATCAAACAATGCAATAAAGTTTTCTCCTAATTTCCATAAATGAAGAAAGTTTTCTCACAAGACAGAAATTGGACTACACCCATAATTAGAAAGAGAACTGAGGCAGAACCAGAATTGAGTAGCAAGATGGAGTCAGTATGGTTCACTCAATTCTCACAATTCCTGGTTTCATCCTTTGATTCATAGGGCCTTAAGGAAACAGCTCATTCCCCCATGGATCACTTCTCTATAAGCCAAATTTATAAAATTTTAATGTGCTCATGCTCACCATCAACATTACATACCAAGAAAAGACCACTGGGGAGTATCTTTTCAAATAGCTTAGCATAATAGCTAATACAGAGACTCAGACTAATCATGATGATAACTAAATCTTGGTTACATTCTAGAGGTAAATTAAGTACTACTTAGAGAGCTCACAATGGACTCATTTTAAAAGAAGAGATTTACACAGCACCAGGTAACCAAGAAAACTCAGCAAACACCAGAAAACAAAAGGTCAAAGCAATATAATGATGATCACTAATATTAAATAATATCAAATAATATCAACTCCCAATATCCATTTATCATCACATTTTGTCTTGAGTCCCAGATGTCTCATATAATCATCTGGTCACTGAAGTATCTTTTATTGAACATTTTAGTCTAGACTTCATTCTCCATACAAAGAGACCTGTGCCTCTTTATTTCCAAGTCACTTTTAGAGATTTCTGCCATTCTTCATTCTCAAGGAGATCCAAAATGACATCATTATGTTAGAATCAATTGCATCCTACTGTGACTGATCAAACCAATATGAGTGTGCCACAGATCAGACACAAATAGTCCATGTGAACATCTGGGGTGCTCCCTCTAATTTCTTCTGAGCTAATTCAATTCTGCTTTGCTCATAGAACACAACATCTTCTCTTTAATGAGGGCACGCCATACCATTGTTTCCCATCCTCTAATCAATTCCAAAGTTCTTACGAGAGCCTTGAAGAGCGTCCTTGTATCATGTTTTCTGACCACCTTGTCCTCTATCAGTTCTCCAGAAAATAGTTTTTTTTTGGTAAGTGCACATTTGGCATTTGAACAACATGGCTAGACCAATGGAATTACACTCCCTGCAGTAGAGCTGAGGGCTTGGCAGTTTAGATAGTTTGGATAGTTTGGCCAAAATTAGCACCAGCGCATTTAGGAGCATCGATCCATACTTTGTTGCATTTCAGCTTCAGAGGCTGCATTGAGTGCACGATCATCTGCAAACAAAAAATCATGCACCAACACTCTCTCAGCTTTGATTCTAACTTGTAGTCTTTGCAAGGTGAAGAATTTACCGTGGGGCAGCAGCTAACCTTGATGCCACGTCCGTTCTTATTGGAGGCTTTTGATAACATGGCTGAAAACATCATGGAAGCTAGGACAGAACCTTGTTTCTTTCCATCAGTGACTGGGTTGAAGTCAATTCTTCCCTAGCTGAAATCCCAACCAAAGGTTTGGGTTTTTGGGTTTTTTGTTTTTTTTTTGGCATGTTAGCATAAAACTAAATTTATTTTTTACAGCAGTTTTTCCTTTTTTAAATTAAAGCTTTTCTTATTTTCAAAATATATGTATGGATAATTTTCAACACTCACCCTTGAAAAACCTTGTATTCCAAATTTTTCCCTCCCTTCCTCCCACCCATTCCCCTAAATGGCAAGTAATTCAATATATGTTAAACATGTCAATTCTGAAGAAGTTTTGAATGCTGTTAGATTCCTTTCATATGGCCAAGGACCTGATATTAATTCCATTCCAGCTGAGATTTACAAGGTGAGGGGTTCATTGCTCATATAAAAGCTGATTGAAATTTTCAGGATTATATGGCAAGAGGAGGTTATGTCCCAAAAGTTCAAAATTGCCTCCCTTGTCCATCTCTATGAAGGTAAAGGGAATAGACTAAACTGTAACAATCACAAGGGTCTCTCTCTCTCTCTCTCTCTCTCTTAGTCATTGCTGGCAAGACTCTTGCCAGAGTCCTCCTTAATAGGTTTATCTTCACCTGGAAAACAGTCATCTACCTGAGAGCCAGTGTGATTTCAGAAGGGACTGAGGAACAGTTGATAAGGTGTTTGCTGTCTGACAACTTCAAGAGAAATGCTGGGAGCAAACAGAAGTCTGAATAAAACATCTGTAGACCTGACCAACACCTTTGCTACTGTCCATTGTGAAGGTTTATGGAAATTATGTCAAAATTTGATTGCCCAGAAAGGCTTATGTGTGTGTGCATATATATATATATGTGTGTGTGTGTGTGTGTGTGTGTGTGTGTGTGTGTGTGTGTGTGTGTGTGTATGTGTGTGTGTGTGTATACACACACATATATATATACATATATATATGTACTAATTATATATAAATTTCACAATGACGTGCCATAAGAATATAACGCTGCATTTAATATTAGACCTTTTCAACATGTTGATTAGTGTTATTGAACTATTTTTTCTTCATTTTTTATTCTTTGTCATAAGGGATGGCTTTCTAGAGGGGAGGAAGATATTTTAGGAAATATAGGTAAGATAAAAACAAAATATGTCATTGCAATTATTTTTAATTTAAGTGTTGTCTATCACTGTCAATAATACGTTTTCCCCAGTGCTATGCTCATAAATGTTTAACAACTGCTTCTCAGAGGAGAAAAATGCTTGACATACTTCTAAGTTTAATCTGCATTGTGATCATATTCTCCATCATTCTATTAAGCCTAAACAATCCACAAAACAATTAAATCAAGCCCTGATTTGTAGTAGGTCAATTTCTTAAGCATAAATGCTCACACTAAATTTTTTTTAAATTTAATTTACTTAATATTTCCCCCCAGTTACTCTTAAAACAACTTTTTTAACATTTGTTTTTAAAACTTTTTAGTTCCAGATTCTCTTTCTTATCCCCACCCCAACCCCCATCAAGAAATCACATCTTGGGGCTGCTAGGTGGCCTAGTGAATAGAGGACTGGCCCTAAAGTCAGGAGGACTTGAGTTCAAACGTGACCTCAGACACTTAATATTTCCTAGCTGTGTGACCCTGGGCAAGTCACTTAACTCCAATTGCCTCGGGGGGAAAATCACATCACACTAAAAATATAATAGTTGAGTTCTAGCAAGCTGGTACAAACTGGCTCCAACACACCCATAATTCTTCCTTCTTGGAAACTGTCAAGCCAGATAACCACTTTTCAAGTATGTAGGAAAGGATTCTTTGAACTAGCTGGCCTCCAAGATCCTTTCCTTCTCTGAGATTCTAGGACTTTGAATTTATTCCAAATTTTTACTTCTCTTTTCTCCTCCTAATCCTACCCCAATACCTACCCTAAAGCAGATTATCTAGTGTCTGGCATAATTTGTATTGAGGCTATCCAATTTCAATTCCCTTAGTCCTTCTACTGCATTATCCAGAATTTCTTACATTTATTCACCCTCACTTAGATCACAGAAAAGTTTTAGAAGCAGTTTATCTCCAGATAGAATCTATGGAATGGCTAAAGTCCAAGAGGGGAATCAAAAGGCTTTCCATTAGTATCATCCACATGAACTCAGTCATCAATTGCTCACAAAAACATGCCAAATAAATGGCTTAATCACATGAACTTGTTCATGGAAATAGAAATTGATGAGGTCCAATTCAAACCATATCATCACAATCAGAAATTAAAGGTTTGCTGGGTTAGGCCTAAGTCCTGACTAAGGATAATAGGACAGCTAGGTGGGGCCAGTAGATAGAAGAGTCAGCTTGGAGGAAGGGGGAATGGGTCTTCCTGAGTTCAAATCTGTCCATGGACACTAACTGTGGGAACCCAGGCGACTCATTTAATCCTTTTGCCTCTGTTTGTTCAACTGTAAAATGAGCTGGAGAGGAAATGGCAAACCATTTCAGTTTCTTTGCCAAGAAAATCCCAAATGGGGTCATGAAGTGTCGGACACAGCTGAAAAACTACTGATTGACAATAAAGATATGATATATAATTCAGGTGAATAAAGTTCTCCTTTTCTTGTCTGTCTTCCATGCCGGCAACACAAAATCAGAAAGACATACAGACCCCAAAGGCAATAGAAATTCTGCCAAACCTGAGGAGCTTCAACTCAGTTCCTCAAATCAATTAAATCTTGTGCAGTCTAGGTAAAGCAGATGCTTCTCCTGCCATAGAAGGATTATGATAGCCTGCTGTTGTTGTTATTGCTGTTTGTCCCTTGGTCTGGAAGAGGACCATGGCATCAGACAGGGAATGCCATGGTTTGCAGGTGAGTTGGATTTAAGTAGGGGGGAGCTGGGCAAGATCACCTGTCTCACTTTCTCCTCCAAAGCCATAGGGGGTCCAGTGGCCAGATATAGATCAGGACAAATGGAGATGTCCTTGGATGCAGGGGGAAAACCTTGGTCTTTTGTAAACTAAGGTCTTCTACAGGTCTTAGTTTGCGTGAACCACACCCATTCAGTGATTAAGGCTAGATATGAATGGCCTTTTTCACTGAGAGAGAGAGAGAGAGAGAGAGAGAGAGAGAGAGAGAGAGAGAGAGAGAGAGAGAGAGAGAGAGAGAGAGAGAGAGAGAGAGAGAGAGAGAGAGAGAGAGAAGGAGACAAAGAGACACAGAGAGGGACCAAGAGAGAGGTTGAGAGAGAGAGACAGAGAGAAGAAGGAGGAAGAGAGAAGGAAGGAAAGAAGGGGGAAAGGAGGGAGGAAGAGATAGAGGGAAAGAGGGAAGGAGAGAAAAAGAGAGAGAGAAAGAAAGAAAAGAAAAAAAATTAAATAAATAATGCTTCCAAATACATCACCACATATGCCATGTGGTATAAGAGAAATCAGACCACTTTTCATGAACTGATAAACAAACAAAAAAAAAATTCTTAAACTACAAATACAGACCTCAAGATGCCCTTGAGAACTTAACTAATAAATATTAAGAGAAACAGAACTCTCACAGACCAAACTGTTGCCTACAATTGACTGGACATAATATTGATCTGTTAAAAATTTTAAATGGTATTTAGTAGATGTCACAATACCAAGTACTTATAATCTGCAAGTTTCATGGAATGAAAAGTTTTCAAAATACAGATGCCTATCAGAAGAAATAACATCAGGAAGGAATAAGATATGGTTCATATCCTTCCCATCATCCAGCCTATAACTGGAAATGTCCAAAAGGTGCTTTCATTGAGCCTACAAAACATAAACTTGTATCTAAATATTTTTATTCAATTATAAAGAATGGTTCTTTTATTTACCGGTGCAATAGTATGCAGAAAATTAAATATAAAAGAATAATGGCAGGATATCTAATTGTCATAGGAGCATTTATATTTGAACTCCAAAAAATAAGTTGTGAACAAATTTTCTAAAATATCAATAATAACAATTATAATTATAAATTACTGTCTTACAATTCTAATAGACTTCAGACAGAAAATGCCATCCACAATCAGAGAGAAAAATAGACTGGATATGAATCAAAATATGGTATTTTTACCTTTTTTAATTTTTTGTTTGCTTTTTCTTTCTCATATTTTTCCCTTTTGTTCTGATTTTTCTTGCCCATCATGGTGGATGTGGTGGAGATGTGTTTGGAAGGATTATTTATTTTTTCCTTATTTTATTTTATTTTTCGACTAGATGAAAGAAGTCATTCTTTGCCTCAATTTCTATTTAACTTTAATCACTGAATGGTGTGGCCAAAATCAAACTAAGACGTTGAAGACCTTAGTTTAAAAAAGCCAAGGTCTCCCATTGCAACCAAGGACATTTCCGTTGTCCTGATCTACATCTGGCCGCTGGACCCAGATGACTCTAGAGGGGAAAGTGAGGCAGAGGACCTTGCACAGCCCTCCCTCACTCCAATTCACTTGCATGTCATGGCATCACCTGCCTGCCTGATGTTTTGGTCCTCTTCAAGTATGAAGGATAAACAACAACATCATATATAGCCTATATCAGACTGCTTGCTATCTTTATTTTGGAAGGGAGGGAGGGAAAGGAGGAAGAAAGCGTTTGAAGCACAAAATCTTGCAAGAATGGATGTTAGGAGGCTATCTTGGGATGTATTTGAAAAGATAGAATATTGTTGAGAAAAAAAAAGAAATACTACCAAAAAAATTACTGTCTCCACAACAACCCAGTACCTTAGCAGTATGTTACCATCATCCTATAAGAAATGAGTGCTAATACAATTCTAATCTCTTTTAAGCCTCAGTCTCAACTACTTTTTTGGACATGTTCCTCTGGATGGATGAGGGTCCCTTTCTTTACCAAGGTCAAACTTTACTCCTGTCCTTGATTCTATTCTCCTCCTCCTATCTGTTACATAAGGTTATTCCTTTCATACCACCCCATACTGCCTTTTCTTTTCTTTTTTAATTTTAATTTTCTCTTTATCCTCTGGCTCCTTTCCTGTAATTTATAAATAAGTCCTAATCTCACCAATTCTTAAAAACTTCACATAACTATAACATCCCCTCAAGCTATTAAGATGTAACTCCTCTCCATTTCACAAACTCTTAAGAAAAGCTATCTATATTATCTTAACTTTCTCACTTCCCACTCAATTGCAAATGATCTCTCCAAGTTTACTAATTATCAATTAATTACTAACTCCAATTTTTCTTTTCTCAGTGCTCATTATTCTTGCTCTCTCCATAGCTTTTGACACAATTAATGCTTTTGACACCACTTCTTATCTTCAATACTCATTTCTTTGTTTGTGGCAATATTTTATATATATTTTATTCTTAACTGTTTGACCATTTTTTTTCTCAGTCTCCTTTGGTGGATCATAATTCAAGTCCTGCTCCCATCTGCAAGTATATTCCAGGACTTTGCCCTGGTTCCTCTTCTTGAATCTTTCTAAATTATCTAGATGATCACACCATCTCTCATAATCTCTCTATAATATGACTCCTAAAACTACATATCCAGTCTGTATCTCATTCTTGAATTTCAATCTTATAGCTCCAATTATCTGATAGACAACACCATCTGTTTATCCCAAGAACAGAGATAGGGATAGGGACTTAACTTATGATTACTTTAGTATAGGGAACTCTCCAATAAAGTAAACTCAATCTAACAATGCAAGTCTGCATCTTCTCTGAAACTTTGTCTTACAAAATTTTCTAGAGCACTAAAGTATTAAGGGACTGTCCAAGTGTCATGCAACCAGCTGTGTTAATTTGGTTCTGAGAGCAGCTTTCTATTCACTATGCATTCAACATGTCTATAACAGAGGTCATTATTTCTCTTCTACACTAAGCCCTCTTCATAACTTTGCTATCTTTTTTTGTGTGTCTGCATCCCTTCCCAATTTCCTATTTCCCACCAGCTGCCTTCCTTGGACTGTTCCCCATTATGGTCCTTTGCTGAATATCCTTTCCCCCTTTTCTTTTCAACTTTGTTTTGTTATCTTCCCCCATTAGATTGTAAACTCTTTGAGGGCAGCAACTTTTTTCTTATTTGTATCCCTAATGCTTAGCCAAATGTGTGACACATGAGTGCTTAGTGAATATTTATTGACAGACTCACTTCCCTCTCTTTCTAGAGACATGGCCACCATCTGAAGCACTTCTTGCCTGGATTATTGGAAGAGCTTCCTAAATGGCCTCCATACATTTAGTCTCTTTTTTTTCTCTAATCTATTCATCCTCCAAGATGATATTCCTAAAGCACAAGTCTGACCATGTCATTCTCTTACTTATAAATCTTTGATTCCTATATGTTGCCTCTTGGATAAAATTCATATATATATATATATATATATATATATATATATATATATATATATATATATATATATATATATATACCTCTGTTTCGGCCTTGAAAGTCTTCATAATCTGGCCCCAACTAATATTTTCACTCTGATTTCACATTATTATCCTTATTCTATTCAAACCGATCTTATTATTCCTCGGCTCCTGTCTCTGTGCCTTTGCCCAAGCTATGCCCCACACTTGATTGCTATCCCTTTTCATCTCCATCTCTTGGAATATAGTTCAAGGCTCAGCTTAGGGGCTACTCCTAAATGCAGATTTCCTGAATCCTCTATGTCATATTGGTATTTCTTTGACCAAATTATTTTGTATGTATTTATCTTTTTTTTGTATGTGTAAATGCTTTTTTTTAAATTTTAAGCTTAAATATAAAATGAGAAATAGGTCAAACCTCTTCCCCTGGAGGTCAGGTCTTTCCCCGGGGTCTTCTCGAAATTGTATTAGGAGGACAATTGCTTTACCCCATGTTACTTCTGCTGCTTTGAGACAATATGCTGTCTTTTTTGTGGAGGAAATTTGAAGAGGCAAAAGATTTTGAACCTACTACACCATCTGCCCAGAATCCTCATAAATATATATATATATTTTTTTTTTCACATATATATTATATTCCCCATCTCACCCTTATTTTGCCCACAGCAGAGTGTTTGACGTTTGAGAAGCAAGACTCGTTTCATTCCTTTGTGTAGCACAGTTTTGGTCTGTCTGAAACATTTGAGGTGCTATTCTGTCAAAAGAGCCTAAATTGGCTTGTCTGCTTCTTTCTATAAGTCTACTGAAATACCTTCTCATTAAACCAGAAGGACCAGACACATCAGTAGGTACAAAATTTGTCAGTCCTTCATGACATTCTAAAATTCTGGTCCTTCTAGTTAACCAGCAGGGGAGTCTTGGTTTTTTGTTTTTGTTTTTTTCTTTTCTTTTGCCCACCAGATGGCTCTATACTGGATCACAATGGTCCCTTCACTGATGAGTGAGATTTTATGTGACTAGATTCTTGGCCTCCAAGAGCTGAGAGTAGAAATCACTAATGTCCTGGTTCTGAATGAATATATGGTATTATATGGCTAAAAATTATTAAAATACATAAACTGTTATGGGTCACCTCAATCCTGCTACTGTGAAATTGTCTGCTCTCTGTAAGCCATCCATAACACTTGGGCAATGATGTTTGATGTGATACATGATTTATTAAACAGAATAAAATTGTACAAAAACTGTCAGATGTTCCCCTTTCATGGAACTGCTTCATTTAATTGTTTCCCTAAACAAAATCTCCTCCTGCTGCTGCTGCTGCTGCTGCTGGGTCCTCTTAGTTTTTTGTCTTGTTTTTGGCTGAGGCAATTGGAGTTAAGTGACTTGCCCAGGGTCACACAGCTAGGAAGATTTAAGCGTCTGAGGTTAGATTTGAACTCAGGTCCTGCTGACTTCAGGGCTGGTGCTCTCTCCACTGCGCCACCTAGCTGCCCTAGTTTTTAGTGTTGGAGAAGGATTAGGAAAAAAGAATTGCATGTCTGGGACATCAGCGTCTAAATAGTTAAATATAGGGAATATATAACATATGGGGAGAAAGCTAAGTCTCCCAACCTCCTATTCCACACTTGTATTCAGTAAGAGCAATAGTTGGCAAACCCCGATACTCTAGGATTTTCCTCTAGAATTGTCTCTTGCAGTCTATGCTAGGAGTTTAGTCTCAGGTTAGACCACTCCCTTTCCAAAACCTGTTCATCACAGCATCTTTGCTACCCACAACCCAAGAAATCTGCTTCTCAATTCCCGGTTTTCCTTTTACAATGATTACCAGTCTCTCTAGCACGAAAAACCTAAGAGACTGATTTTTAAAGGCCAAAGCTTCACGACAGGCAAAGAACCTCAGTCCTTTTGCCCATAACTTTTCATTTTTACTTACAAAATTTCTCTTATCCTTCATACATCCCTGAGCCAAGTATTCTCTTGGGCAGTTCCATTTTCTATGTCTGGTTGATTTAGTTTCCCCACTAGGAGTCCTTCAACTCCCCTAGAAATGAAATGTATTGCAGAGATATCCTGAGCATATATCATAACATTTTCTACATATACAGTAGGGACTTAATAAATATTTATTTAGTTGAATTGAATTTCAGAGAAGAAAAGTTATTTTGCTAACTACCTCTCACTCCATCCAGTTCTCAAAAAAGAAAAGTAAAACCCAAGGCCCAAATTCCTTCAATAATAACTCAGATTGTTCTGTACTAATCAATCAACGAATCAATAAACATTACTATGTGCCAAATCATTTTTCCCCTTTCTAGCTTCCATTAACAATCATTTTTAGAATGGCTAAGACAAAAGCTGTTGAATGGCACTAAGCACTGAGCCTGGATTCTAGAAGATCTGAGCTTTAATTTTACCTCAGACATCTATTTGGATGTGTGATGCTGGGCAATTTAACCTCCATCTGCCTTAGTTTCCCAAATGTAAAATAGGGATAAGATTATCACCTACCCCTCCCAAAACACCCCAGGACTATTTGTGATAGTGAAAGAGATAATATTTTTAAGGCACTTTAGGAGAATTCCTAGCTCAGTGTAGATGTTTAATAAATAGCTTGTTTTATTTCTTTCAGAATATAATGACATTCAGTTGTAAATACATAACATTATCTAGCCAACTTTAAATTGCAGAAAAAGGAACCAAAGACTCAGACACCTTGTCAGTTGCTGAAGATGACCCAAGAATAAGCAGCAGAGCCATAGCTTGAAGTTCACTCTCCAAGAACTAAGTTATCTGTACTTTAAATTATGCTGAAATATCTCTCATATGACATGGAATGTGCTCAGTGTTTCAAGGGCACCAGCTTTAGAGCAAATAATATAATTAACTCAGTTATTCAGGACTTGTTTATGCCATTTATGGACTATCCATACTCTGCTCTTCTGACTCCACCAGTTAGGGTTTCCATTATCTATTCACATTTCCAATGGAAAAGAGGGGAAGGAAATGAAAGGGAAGTTCAAAATTATTCATCTTTTGGAATACCTCTGATATGTTAATAGCCAGGAGTGGATGGAGGAGGAGATTTAAGGTTTCATTGTTTATGACTGCAACTGTGTGAATTTTGTTTTTGCCCAGATTTGTGACTTCTTTGGAATAGGAAACTGCCCGATAAAACAAACTGCTGCCCAGCAATTTATAATCTTAGATTGCTGCCTAAGCCATGGAGAGGTGACCCAGGGTTTAGGGTAGCCCTTCCTGATTTTGAAGCCAATTCTCTCATCCTACTATACCAGGCTATTTTTCTGTACTCCATATTACCATGAATAATGCAGAATTAGCTCCATTGACATTTATTCTGCATTGTGGATTAAACCAAGCTTGAGATACAAGAATGAGATTATTTGACAGCCATATGAATGAATTCTTCCCCTTCCACTCAAGCTGAAAAGATAGAATTTTGTCTATTCATAAATTTTATAAAAATTGAGTCAACATAAACAGAGAATAGGAAGGCAAAGTTGTACTTACTTAGGGAGTTATTAATATCTGAAATATAATTAGGTCTTTGTTGAATGTCAAATCTGATATGGTAATAAGGGAAGGAAAGGGCAGTCCTGATTTGTGTTTCTATGTAGATAGCTTCTCTCTCAAATACAGATGACACTAGATGCTTCCTGTTACACATAAATTGTCAGGATGAAATTCAGTTTAGCTGCAAAAGGAAATAAGGGCTGGACAAGTCTAATCTCAGAGATTTATTTTCAATTGATGAGATGTAATTCTAGGAGTTAGTATTGCCTATAGCATGCTTCCCCTTGACAGAACTGTTAGATACTCTGACTTTTTAAAGCTTCTCATCTAAATCATTTTTAATTGCTCTTCTGTGAAAGAAATGCGGTATTATTTTAGCTGCAAAAAGGATGTTAGAGAAATTCTAAAGATTGTTTAAGCCACTCCCACTCTCTCTCTACCTTTGATTACTATAGTAACTATACTCATCATTTATGATGCACGACATTTTCTGATACAAGTTCACAAGTACATTATCCATGATTTTTCAGGTAACCCCAAACAAAACCTTATCAATAGAAAGGCTGTTATTAGTTTCCCCAGAAGGTTGGAGGACAAAGTGTTAGTATAAGTAAAGTGCCATAATTTGCTTCAATTATGGATTCCAATCCAAAATAAAATAGTTTTGTTATGTGATTTAGGGAAATATTTTGCTTAGTTGACAAGTAAAGGCTGTGATTCTTTAAATGGGGCTTAAAAGAGACACAAATTATCATAAATTCACAACATCAGAGTTTGAAAGAAATTAAGCCAGTAATAAAATCAGACTGAGGGAAAGTATCTTCAAGAAAATTAAGTATTCTTCCAGAACTAGTACTATGTTTCATTAGGCTATAGACACTCCAAGAAATCGGATGAATCACTGTTATCACCATTGACATCTGGCATAAGAATTGGTGATCATGTTGTTTCCTTGTAAAAATTTTTACATTTTGTACTGATTTTTAAAAAAGCCTATAGTTTGTTACTTACCTAAAGATGCCATTTTAAGGAATATACTTTTTTAAATTTTTATTTATTTAATATTTTCTCCCAGTTACTGAATGTAACAATTTTTTTACATTTGTTTTTAAGATTTTTGAGTTCTAATTTCTCTCCCATATCCCTACCACAATTAAGAAATGACATGTGAAATTATACAAAATATTTCCATAAAAGTCAAGTTGTGAAAGAAAACATAAATTTCCCACCCTAATAAAAATAAAAATCCTCAAGAAAAATTAAGTTTAAAATGAAGAGAGAGAAAGAAAGAGAGAGAGAGAGAGAGAGAGAGAGAGAGAGAGAGAGAGAGAGAGAGAGAAAGAGAGAAACAGCCAGAAAGAGAGAGAGAGAGAGAGAGAGAGAGAGAGAGAGAGAGAGAGAGAGAGAGAGAGAGAACACGTGCTTTCTATATTCAGACACCCAGTTCCTTCTCTGGGTATAGATAGGATTTTTTGTCATAAGTCCCTCAGAGTAGTTATGGATAATTGTTCTACTGAGAATAACAAAGTCATTTACAGCTGGTTATTCCAGAACATTGCTATTACTTTATATACAGTATATTTCACTTTGTTCATGAAGACCTTTCCAGGTTTTTTTTTTTCCTGAGAGCATCCTACTCATCATTTTCCAGAGAACAATAACATTCCATCAGAGAAACTTGCTTCAAAAATTATTTTTACAATTACAATTCCTATCTGTATTTCTCTCCATTTATTATCTCTCATTTTACCCTGTCCCTCCTCAAAAGTGATTTACTACTGACACTTCCTCCCACAATATACCCTCTTTTTTTTATCATCCTCCCCCTTACTCATATCCCATTTTTTCTGCAAGGTAAGATAGTTTTCTGTACCCCAATTGAGTATGTATGTTATTTCCTATTTGAGCCAATTCTGATGAGAGTAAGGTTCACTCACGTATCCTTTTTCCCTCTTCTCCTCCAAGTAAAAGCTTTTTCTTGCCTCTTTTTTTAATGGCAGATAATTTGTACCATTCCACTTCTCCCTTTTTCTTTCTGCTAGTACATTCCTCTCTCACCCCTTAATTTCATCATTAAAAAAAGATTAAAAATAAGCATATTCTGAAGGGATAAAGTAATTTAGGTCAAGGAAAACTATCTTGGCATTTGGATGTGGGAAGGAACAGATAAATTATTTCCCTGATTCCAACCAATCAGTTTAGAATATATTACATTTTAAGATTCACCTTTTTTGATAAAATTTATTGAAATGGACAAAGCACAACCTTGAACTTCAGATGGATTCATAGGTAATGTTTGAGGATTCCGAAATGTATAAGTGAAAACTATTCTTAGTTACAGATATTGTTTCTTTTTCCAAATGAAAGATTGTCATTTAAAAACTAAAAAAAAATACTACAAAGTATTGCTAATCAGAAGGTGAGAGATTTGTGGTTCAATTGTGTCTGACTTTATGATCTCATTTGGGGTTTTCTTGGCAAAGTATTAGAGAGATTTATCATTTCCTTCTCCAGATCATTTTACTGAGGAGTGAATCAAGGCAAACAAGGTTAAGTGATTTGTCTAGGATTACACAGCTATTGGCAAGTATCAGAGGTCAGATTTGAACTCAGGAAAGTAAGTTTTCCTGACACTAGGTCCAGCACTCTATACACTGCACCATCTAAGTTGTTCTACCACAAAGTGAAAGACCTTTGTCATAAAAATCTCCTGTATAAAAGCCTATATCTTCACTTTCAAAATTTCAAAAGAAGGTAATAATTTATCAGTACAAATACTCTATTCGCTAGTGTAATCCAAAACCCAGAAGAAATGGTTCTAGGAAGTCTGAAACAGTTCTTTCCATCCAAGAGTTTACAATTTACTGAATGTTTGAACATGCATACAAGCAAGTAAACACAATATAACTTTGGGAGAAAGAGAGTGTTAATAATTGGGGAGAGGAGTGGCAGATGAGAAAGGGAGAAAAAGGAAGGGTTTACAGTAGAATTGACACTTGAGTTGGCTGAAAGAAATAAGGAATTCTTGCAGGAAGATGAGAATTCTGAGAGGCAGAAATGAGGAAAAAGTGCATTTGAGACAGAAGATGGTTTACAAGTATAACAAACTCTGTCACTTGATTTGGATTGCCAGAAGGCCTTTGCTACTCTGTGTTTTCTAAAGGTACCTTTCTTCTTCTGCAGTCCATGAACTTCTATATTTGTGCTTTCCCTTTACAATCAACTAATAAATACAATTAGATTTTAGCAAAAAATCTTTACTAAGATGTGAGAATTAGAACAATGGCTAGAAAACATTTTTCTCAAAAATCTAGAATGCAATTTCATACAATTCATAAGAAGAGTGGAAAACCTAGGAGGAACAATAGATAGTTGGTCAATAGCGTTTTTAAAAGTCCTTAGAAAGGCAAAACCCAGTCCTTTCCCTCAAGGAGATCACGTTCTAAAGAGAAAGATAACTTACCATCAATTATGTGTCGATAAGAGATATACAAGATAAATTGGAGGTAGTCACTTAGGGAAGACATAAAAACAAGGAAAGACTCAGAATAGCCAGGACTTCTCACTTCTCTGACATCCCAGGGTCTAGACGTTCTTTCTCTCCCTTTGGAGTTCTCATGAACCTCCCCTCTGGGCAAAACATTTCAGCTGAACTTGTTGCTCAGCTGGTTCCAGGTCTGTTCTTTTCTGCAAAGCAGCTCTTGAGTATTATAAGTAGCTCTTTCTCTCCCAAAGAAAGCTTTCTTTTCTACTGTCCCACTCCATGAAGCAGCTTCTGGTATCTTTGTATCCAAAATCTGTCCAGAGTGTGTGTCTCCATTCAAATGATGGCTCTTGCCTGGACTCTCAGCATTTGGTTAAGTCTTGAGCTGTTTGATAGGATGTCTCTTTATGGCAAAAAAAATGTTTAAAGAAGCCATAGTCAATGTGAGAAGGGGAAAGAAATCTCCATCTTCAACAAGGGAAGTTCACTCTCAAGGGATATGTTCTTCCCCAAATAATTGACCCTCTCTTTTCTCTTTTAATCACCTGAACTGCTGCCATTGTGACCTTATGATGTCAGGAAACACTCTCAGTACATAAACTTCAGATCAAAGGCTGATCTACATTGGTAGAAGGAGTTCTTCGCTGGAATCCCCTTGCTCGATGCTAAAATGGATCTATAATCTCATTGATTTGAGCATTTCCTCCCAAAATGCAAGTCATAATTCACCCATATCTACTTATCCTGTGTGGTTCTTACCTGTGTTTTCCTAAAAACTCGCCACTGGGAATCTACTAAATGTACTGGAGACCTTCCTTGATTTTTTCATAATGTCACTACAGGAGTACAAGGGAAACACTTTGGCCATCCACCTGTCATCTCTCACTCCGTTCACCTTCTTGATATACAAGTCCTTCATGACATCTCTTGATTCTTCTTAAGTGTTCATGCGTACCTCTCCATTGTTTTCTGGGTGATACTCCTATTTCTTTGGAGGCAGTGGTTTTCCACATCTCACTTACATATTGCAATACTAGTAAAATGTAAATAAAATTGAAAAGATGGACTTTTTTTCATGAGAAGTTTGTGTCAGTAAAAGGGATTGAGAATTTTCTAATAGCAATCCAGTCTGCTCTCCTATTCCTTTCCAGTTCTAGATCAGCTCATCTGTACTATCTGTCATAGATATACTTACTGGAAGGAAGGGCTGGTCAATAGGGGTCCAGGCTTTAGAGAATGTGCAGTGTTCTCTGACTATCCCCATGGAGGATTCTGAGCCTACTTATGAAAAGGTGTAATGATGCACATCAGAGGGGCCCTGCTTTTTAGTCTTATCAAGTTATTTTGTGTCTGTCTCCTGTTAGCTTAGGATATAGTGATAGAGGTTGTTTTAATTTACTGCTGAACCAGAATTGAGTAACCCTAAAAAAAGTGCAACAGAGGAACTCAATAGCTTTTTCTTTTTCCAAGCAGCTTTAGAATAGATGGAGAATTGCTGTAATCCTCCTGGTGGAGAAGAACATGTTGCTTCAGCTGCCTTATCTGTCAAGGTTGCTACATGGACACGAATGTATGGCAGCTCTATGTCTTCTGTCTCTGTTTTGTGTATTTTTTTCCTGGTCTTTGGTAAATGAATGTTGGTTCCAGAACAGACCCACTGAGATTTGAAAAGGCAGAAGAGCTTTTTGGAAGATCAGTGCAGGGTCTTCCAATAGTCACCCTAGCTAAGGAGTGACCCAGTTCCAGGGAGGATCCAGCCCTGGCAACCAAGACACCTTGATATCCATTAGCAGTATTGTACTTGAAGGTGAATTGGGGTTTGGGGAAAGATGAAATGTTGGTAGCCATGATCTCAGGTTTAACCCCATTCTTTCCCAAGACCCAAAGTGGTAGAGAAGAGCAGGATTCTAGCTTCAGAGATTTCTGTTCTTCAGGTCTTGCTATATCTTCTCAGGAATATCCCTTTACAAAAGCTAATTGACGTTATTTGATCGATATTCAAAGTGATATTTAGGAGAATCCTTGTCAAAATGACAGTGGATCAGTAATTACTAGTTAGATGCTACTGAGAAGGTTGATATTGGGGGAATATACTGGATTGGGACTTGAGAACAATAGAATTAGAAGAACTTTGCAGTCACTCAAGGGAACCCCTAGATCCCTGAGGGGAGATGTAACAGTGACCTCGCTCTGGGGACCCAATCTGCTAAGACCAGTGTGAATTGGGAGAACATATCCAGAGGCTAGGACAAGTTCTGTGAGTTATCAATCCAAATGCATGTTGAAATCTAAGCAATAGACGCTCTTTATCCATTTGTTGTTTTCTGTGTGGATGGACAGGCCAAAATCCTTTGAGGGATGACAAGTCCTTTCCAGGAGGCTTTGCAATCCCTTGGGGCTTGATGCAATCAAAGCAATGTTATCTGCCAAACAGAAGTATGTGAAAGACCTCACTATCCACAGGGAATTTCTCTTCTACATGGACATTGAGTTGGATCTACTCCATCACAGCAGCAAACAGTTTTGGCAAGCATACACCTCTCTATTATAGTTCTTACCTGTTGTTTATCAGAGGGTTATTGAATAGATTTATTTCTGTTGCTATGTCTTCCAAGGAATCTTAAATTGACCTAATAAATGGATAATCTGTCAAAGAACCTGTTTTCTACTGAATCAAATGAGTTCTGTTTTTTTTTGGGGGGGACCCCCCTTGTTTGCTTAATTTTGGTTAATAAGAAACAATAAGTTCTTACATCCTTTTTGAATTTCAGTTAATTATGAGATAGTAAGGTTGTGATTTATTATTGACTAGGCTTGTAAAAACCTGCGAGCTCCCTACCAATATCCTTAGCGAGAATGCCCTTCATTCTAGATGTCTCATATAGATAGTATACAAGCAGGTCATTAGTAATTGATGTTCTTTTGCTCACCTTTTTTGATAATTTTTTTTTCATACCTCTACCATACCCTTTCCTTGAGATGGCTTATATGTTAGCTCCTCATTATTGTTACCTCCATCATCAATGCCCTTTATATTTGATTCAGTCTAACTGCTTTTCTTATCTTTATTTGCTTTAGTGCTTTTTATACTTCCTCTATAAGAACCTCAGATTATATAATTAATTATAATTCAAAATTATCATTTTGAATAAAATAGTTTGTTTTTGTAATTTATTATGAATCTTTTCTATTTTTTCTGCTAATGGTAGTTCTTCGATTTTTATCCTTGAATGCCCTTGGTATAACAAGAAAACTTTCTATGCTCACAAAATTATTGGATTGATAGAAAAACAAAAACAAAAAAAAATATGTTAAGTATTATTATTTCTTCTTTTCCTTAATGTCTCCTGGATTTGTCCCTTTCTTCCCACTGTAATTGCCACAGGGTTTCATTTTCTCACTTTTGATTTCTTTTAACAATTTAACCTCCCATTCTCCAATCCTAACTAATCATATGCAAATACTGCTTTTAATCTCATTTCAAATTATACCTCAAACTCTTGTTGCTTGCTTAATATACTGTCTGAAAACTGTACTATGAAACTGTCTTTCCAAACTTGTTTCCCACTTTTCTATATCAAACGCTCTCCATATATATTTGTGCTCAAAAGGCTCCTTTTCTCTTAAAATACATAGCAAAAGAAATATCCAGAAAGGAAAATATATGAGTAGATGTAGTATGTGTTTTTGCATAGATAGATGACACCTGTGTTCTCCAATTTTTTTATCTGTACAATGAAGAGATTGAACAAAACAACTTTTAAGGTTCAGTCTAGCATGAATATCACATGTATTCTATGTCTAAGCTCTTTTTTGCCTTCCCTTCTTTCTCTCTTGAAATTTTTCATCTATCAAGACTAAACTTAAATCAAACCCTTTCCATTTTGAAGCTTTCTCTGACTAGTCCAGTATACTGTGGCTCATAAATCCATAAAGTCATAAAATTCATTTGAACTTTCATTTTTAAAAATTTCTATGGAGGGGAAAAGTCTCACATGGGCAAAAATCTATATAGCAAATCTATCTATGGTAGCAAAGAATTGGAAAATAAGTGGATGCCTACCAATTGGGGAAGGATTAAATAAGTTGTGGCATCCGATAATAATGGAATATGATTGTTCTATAAGAAATGATGAACAGGATGAGATCATCAGAAAAGCTTGGAAAGATTTACATGAACTGATTCTGAGTGAAGCAAGCAGAACCAGAAAAGCATTATACACAGCAACAGCAAGATTTTGTGATGATCAACCCAAGGCAAATTCAATAAACTTTAGGTGGAAAATGCCATCTGCAGACAGAGAACTGTGGAGACTGAATGTGGATAAAAGCATACTGTTTTTACTTTTTTTTTCTTTTGTTTTTTCTCATGGTTTTTCCCTTTTGTTCTGATTTTTCTCTCCTGACATGACTCATATGGAAATATGTGAAAAATGAATGTACATGTATAACCTAAAAAATAAAAAAGAAGGAAAGACAAACAATAATCAATATGAACTAAAATGTGTATTTTATAAATAAATAAATAAAAATAAGTAAAATGATGAATAAATAAATAAAGATTCTTGCATTCATTTTAGGATCAAAAAATCATAGAACTGGAAGGAAATCTGGAGACCATTTAGTTCAACCTCTCCATTTTGTATATAAGGAAATCTAAGCCCAGTAAATGTAGGTGCTTTGTCTAAGGTTGCACAGGTACTAGGTGGCAAAGATGGGATTTGAATTCAGTTTCTTTGACTCCAGGCAGTTAGGTGATGGAGTGCATTAAGTGCCAGACCTGGAATGAGGAAAACTCATGCTAATGACTTTAAATCTGGCCTCAGACACTTATTACCCATATGACTCTGAGCAAGTCGTTTAACCCAGTTTGCTTCAGTCCCCTCATCCATAAAATGAGCTAGAGAAGGAAATGGTAAACCACTCTAGTAACTTTGCTAAGAAAACCTCAGATGACGTTACAAAGAGTCAGACATGACTGAAATACAACAGTCCCTGACTCTAAACCCAACATTCTTTCCATAATGCCATGCTATTTTGCATAGCTTGTTAATTATTCTCTATTTATTTAAAATATGTTAACTTTGTCTATGTAGATGTTTAGCTCCTTTAAAAAAAAAAAAAGGATAATGTCTGATAATCCTTCTTTATCCTCCATGGTGCTTGACACAGTTCTGGATGCATGTCCTGGATAAATGTTCAGTTAAGTACCTAGAAAATCATGAAGTGTTCAGCTGGAAGGGACTGCCAGTGATTACAAGTCTCTCCTTTCACAAATGATCTGGGAAGTCTGGTTTAAGACCTGCTGCCTCTTCATCCGGTGTTCTTACACAATTGAACACTAAGAAAAAAAATGAACAATATGATAAATGTGGTTAAATCCAAAAGATTATTTTGTTCTGTTCATTGCTCATATATTCTTCTGTGACTAAGTGAGAAAATGTGTCTCACTCCTTTGCACATTCCCAAAGAGGAGAATCACTATTTCCTTAGAGTCAGTAATACTATACCAATGGTTTAATACCTCCTAGCATTTAGTTGCCACTTTGGGGTTGCATTTGCATTGAAACTTTTTTCTTGTATTTTAAATGGCCAGCCCTTACCAACCACTCTTAGATTTTCCAAATTACGAAAAATTCTAAATAACCCCTAATTTGAAATGTAATTGAAAAACAATGAGATCATTGATAATATTGGAATTTCCTTTTCAGTATGATTTTTCTTCTTGATTTTTGGTTAGAGTTTTCTACTAATACTTTATTTTAGAACTGTGGGCCAATGTTGACTATTAATTTCTTGCCAAATGTCCCTAATTGTTTTAAAAATAAAAACATAAATAAAATAAATTTAAATTCATTTTTCTAGCTGATGTATTAAAAGGAAATCCTCAAATCAGGCTATAGGGAGTAGAATTAAAATATAAGGTATATTGGTAGAGACAACTCCCATATGAAGAAACCCCCTCTACCAAAATAAGCTTCTATGCAATTTGCAGTCATACAGAGTTACCTAGAGAACCTAAAAGTTAAATGACTTGCTCAATGTCACAGAATAAGATGTGTCCAGGGCAAGTTTTTGTGATTTCAAAGGAGGTTTCTATCTACTATGTTATATTGCATCTATCCTCAAAGATTTCATTTTTGATTTTTTTTACATTTTTTATTAGAGCTTTTTATATACAAAACACCTGCATGGATAATTTTTCAACATTGGCCCTTGCAAAAACTTCTGTTTCAACTTTTCCCTCTTTTCCTCCACCCCCTCCCTTAGATGGCAGGTAGTCCCATACGTATTAAATATGTTAAAGTATATGTTAAATATAATATATGTATACATATTTATACAGTTATCTTGCTGCATAAGAAAGATCGGATTTAGAAAGAAGATAAAAAATAACCTGAGAAGAAAAAACAAAAATGCAAGCAAACATTAACGAAAGAGTATAAATGCTATGTTGTGGTCCACCCTCATTTCTCAGAGCTCTTTCTCTGGGTGAGGCTGGTTCTGTTCATTACTGATCAATTGGAACTTATTTGGATTCTCTCATTGCTTAAGAGAGCCACTTCCATCAGAACTGATTCTCATACAGTATCATTGTTGAAATGTATAATGATCTCCTGGTTCTTCTCATTTCACTCAGCATCAGTTCATGTAAGTCTCTCCAGGACTCTCTGAATTCATCCTGCTGGTCATTTCTTACAGAGCAATAGTATTCCATAACCTTCATATACCATAGTTTACCCAACCATTCTCCAACTGATGGACATCCATTCAATTTCCAGTTTCTAGCCACTATGAAAAGGGAAAATAGCCCTTTTTAAAATATCAAATGACTCCTATTTGCCTATAAAACCTTCTTGTATTTAGTTATCTGACTCAAACATTTAATTCATGTAAAAATCATTTATTTGGTTATTTATTGATATGTTTCATAGGAAACCGTTTCCAAAAGCATAAAACCAAACTGGATAAGTTTTTTATTTCATTTTTTGTTGTGTAAACTTTTATAATCACATTTAAAACTATTTATAATTTATCTCTTTGAAAAGCAGTCAATTGAAAATTTGGGGCATATATATTATGGTATATGAAATGGACTTTCTGTAGTAAACTGAGGTCATGAATTGGTTGCATCATACATCATTAAAAGGGAATACCCACAGCAATGAGCTCATAGGTCCTCTGCAGTCTTAGACTGTCAATATTTGACAAAGATTCACCTTGTATAATATACCATATATAATTATTCAAGGGTAATCACTAACTATTAGACCCTGCTTCATCAAGCAAATATTTTTAATCAGTTCAAAATATTTCTTGTATCAATTCAGGTTATTCTTTTTAAATAACTTCTCTCAAAAATTTAACAAATTGGGTCTAATTCTTTCTTAAGGATGGCCTGATACTATGCACAAAAATTCCACTCTGCTATCTCTTTTTGGAATGAAGGTGACCCTGATTCTTAAAGCTATGACAGCAGAGGGCAGGCTCTGGCAGATTCTTTGCTTAGCTGGGTTTCAAGGACACTCCCAGTGACAGATTGTCTGTTATCCAAGGACCAGTCTAGCTTAATGCAGAGAGGTCATTACCAGAATTTTGGCAGGTAGGTGATAACTTTACAAGCCACAGCAAACCATGATACAGTTGGTTGAAAATACAAATTGTCCCTCTGCTCTAAGCAGTTTTTCCGTTCTGCAGGATACTGGTACAGAGGCAGAAAAGGGAGTAGATTGTGTTAAGAATGATCCAAGTTTTCCATGAATTACAATGTTAACTGTTGGCATTCTAAATATGTGATTTTTCTTTATCCAACCACCAATGAGGAGGTGCTGTAGAAAGGATTGAAGCAAGTCCATATGGATGTTTTCAACATAAAGACAGAAGACATAAATGAAAGGACAATTCAGACTTTTCTTGAAGATGTGAATAAAAAATTTTAATTTCATCATGCACCAAAAAGCAAGAAGAGACATAATTTCATGGAATACTCAGTCCTCCTCAAAGTGCCTCAAATGTAAACATGCCACCTTGAAAATAATTGAATCTTATGAATAGATGCCTGTTACAGAAGGAGAATTTGGTAAAAGCCATAAGGAACATGACAAATGGCTTTCTAGTTAAACTAGATGGCTGAGAAGCTGAAAAGGAGTCAGATTTCTTACATATGCTTTCAAAAAAAGCCTCACAAAATAGAAGAAATAAAAAGAAAATCATAAAGGGGAAAATGGCAAGAAAATAAAAATCAACATAGAGAAATCAGACAAAAAGACCATCCCACAAAAAAACTAAATCAAAGGTCAACAGCCTTTCAGAATTCTCTAGCCAACATAGCCATTATTTCCTAGGCTCCTTCCCTCTAATAGTATAGAGGGATTTTGCTGGAATGAGATTAAAAACAGTTTTGTTACTGCTGTGATTTCAAAATTCTCTAACCACCCTAGTTGTTGCTATTTACCTAATACAGAGGTTATCCTGGAAGGTTTGGAGCAGTTTATTTACCAATTTATCTTAATCTCTTTTCTGTTTAAAGAAATAGAACTCTGAGGAGAATGAAAGAGACAGGGGGAGAGAGAGAGAGAGAGAGAGAGAGAAAGAGAGAGAGAGAGAGAGAGAGAGAAGAGAGAGAGAGAGAGAGAGAGAGAGAGAGAGAGAGAGAGAGAGAGAGAGAGAGAGAGAGAAGAGAGAGGGGGAGGGAGAGAAAGAGAGAGAAGAGAGAGAGAGGGAGAGAAAAAGAGAGAGAGAAGAGAGAAGAGAGAGAGAGAGAGAGAGAGAGAGAGAGAGAGAGAGAGAGAGAGAGAGAGAGAAGAGAGAGGGGGAGGGAGAGAAAGAGAGAGAGAGAGAAGAGAGAGAGAGAGAGAGGGAGGGAGAGAAAGAGAGAGAAGAGAGAGAGGGAGAGAAAGAGAGAGAAGAGAGAGAGAGGGAGAGAAAAAGAGAGAGAAGAGAGAAGAGAGAGAGAGAGAGAGAGAGAGAGAGAGAGAGAGAGAAGAGAGAGGGGGAGGGAGAGAAAGAGAGAGAGAGAGAAGAGAGAGAGAGAAAGAGAGAGAGAGAAGGAGAAAGATCCTTTTAATAATTCATATGTATATGCACATACATATACAATATATGTATAAAGTAGTTAAACACTAGGGAAAACATAAACAATTGAGGTGATCAGAAAAAACTTCATATAGAAGATAGTGGCCCATTTGTATCTAAAAAAAAAAAAAAAAAAGCCAGATATCTTAAGAGATGGAGATAAGAAGGCAATGCATTCCAGTTGTAGGAAGTGACCAGTACAAAAACAGAAAGATTAGAGATGGAATGCCGTGAGTGAAAAACAGAGGGAAAGCCAATTTACCTGTTTTGTACATAGTGGGAAAGGTGGGCTAGGACCAGGTTTTATAGGGTAAAAGATAATTAGAGTTTATTTTTTATCCTAGATAAGGGAGAAAGTCACTGGAATTTGGTTGGTGGAACAAAGGAGTGGTGAAATGGTTATGGAAAATCACATTGGAAGCAACGTGTAGGATATACTTGAAACAGGCGGATCAATGAAGAGGCTGTTTGTTGCAAAAACCTAGGCTGCACACATGAGGGCTCAAACTAAGGTAATAGTTGTGTAAGTGAAAGTAAGATAAAGCCATTCCTAACAATGTAAAAATCCTTAGGGTATTGCCTAAATCATTGATTGTTTCACCAGAGTATTTCAGAAAAACTGGAAAAAAGTTAGGGAAAAACTCAAAAATGGGGAAGAGAATAAAAACAAGATAATTTCAAAGTAGAGTGCTTGTCTTTGATGAAAGGAAATGCAAGTTAAAGATGTCTTTATGTTGTTATTATCACTACTATATTTAAATTATAAAATAAAAAAGAAATTTAAAGTGCTTTTGTTAAGTTTGGGTTAATAACAGCAATAATAAGAATAAGAAAGTCTCTCTATTCCCTTTGGTAGAATGCCTGAAGAGGACAAATGTAGGAATTATATAGCTAAATGTAGATTGACTAAACTCTCCAATAAAAAGCTAGAATAAAAAAGAATAATTTATTTGTCCCAGCTTTGCAGAGGAAGAACATTTTTATCAATCTAACAAATGGAAGAAACTATTAGAGGCAAAATCAATGGGTTTGATTATACACAGATAAAAGGTTTTTGCTCAACAAAAACCAATTTGTCTTTTCAAAGAAAATAGAAGGATCGGGAGAAAATATTGGCAGAAAATATATCAGATAAAGGTCTGACACCCAGAATCTATGAAGAACTGAAACATATCTCTAAGATACAATCCCCATTATAGCATTGGTCAAAGGAAATGAATAGACAGTTTTCCAAAGAGAAAAAAACAAACTATTAATAACCACATGAAAAGATGTTTGAATTCCTTAATAACTATAGAAACTGCTTCAGCCAGCAATTACTTTATTGCCTTGCCAAGCAGAGAAACATGGCCACCAAGGGAAACACTGGTTTAGAGTGCAAAATTATTTGAGAAACATTATGGAGGATGTTTACAGAAAGTTGTAAGGATTATTACCTCACAAAATAGTGAAAGCCATGGACCGGAATACAAGCCATCCAAAATCCTGAAGGAGACCTAGCTAAACCAGATTGATTAGTTACCTGTAAAGAGTACATTAAGTAGAAGTGAAATTAGATGGATCAGTTAGCATGTCCATGGCAATCTTATTTCACCAGTGATAAAAATGGTACTACTGCATTTGGACTATACGCCTTCATTACCCATTGTATTTACTGTATAAGTAAGTGGCAGTAGCATTAAAGATCAAGTCAGCACTTATTCTTTCTGGACTTTGGTTTCCTCATCTATACAATGAAAATGTTGAAGTCAGTGGCTTCTAGGGTCCTTTCTAGTTGTAACATTCTCTCTGAGGTATTCCCTCCCAGTAAGGCAACTGCTACACCCGGTTTTTAGAGTATATTTTGTAGGTATGGTCCCTTGTGAGTGATTGATTCATAAGTCCATATTGGTGTTCTTTCCATTAACAGTTGACACAATCAGCTTTTAGCAAAGGCATTTCCAAAGATGAAATATTAGAAACCACTACAAAATGTTGCCACCTTAAAACTAGGGTCCCATAAGTACAAACAGAGCTTATGGGAAGAGAAAGCACAAACTTAGAGCATATATTTAGGGAAGACCAAGGTAACACACTTCTGGTGTCTAAAGGACTCAATATCATTTTAGGATGCTCATTAAGCTTCTCTCTAGGTGCAGCATCTCCCTTATATGAATTGCTCAACTAAAGTCCCAAGGTGTGTCCTTCTCCACAGTCTATTCAGTTGCTAGAACTATCTCTCCCCAAAGTCCATAAACAGCTCATGTCATTGCAGCTAAAGGTCCTGTCTTTGAAACTGCTTCCATCATCAAGTGACTGCCTTACCTGTGAGAATAAGTACCTGCTCTTTCAGTTGTACCTTGAACTCTCTTAACCTCCAGGAGTTGGATGGAGTGTCTCTTTTTGAATGAGTTAAATTCATGAACAATGGGTATGGGGATATATGAAGTAAAAAATGAATTTTTTCCCTAATTCTGGATCACTCACTTCAACTTATGTGAACTAGTAAACTACACCTGTCAATGACTAAATGAGCTTAAAGTATAGCTATTTTAGATCACCAGATATATGGCCAAATTTCAGTGCAGTCAATTCTTTTAATTCTATCAGAGACACAAAGACAGAGGAGTAGAAAGAGAAGGATGGGGTTTGTTGTAAAAGGATGATGTCACCAAATCAATATATCTGTGACTACATCCTGTCACTTCAGTTTAACCAGTTGTCATACCATTTCAGAGGCCTGATTGCTGGGCAGGACTGGAGTTCCCCTAGTATTTTTCTCCCTGACTCTCAAAGGGTTTACCCTCACACAGTCTCATGGGAGGGGACTGTGATTAACAAGCAAAACTTCCCATTCTGAGAGAAAGTGGAGAGGAAGACATGACCCTGAAGTAAATATGTTGAGGAAGAGTTGAGGAGGAGTCCCATGATTTCATTGCTACTACTAACACGAATTCAATCAATAGTGAGCCCACGGGGCTTCAGCCAGTTGAAGGAACAATAATAATAATTGGCATTATGTAGTGCTTTAAGGTTTGCAGAGTCGTTGTTTACAAAGATCTTATTTTATGCTCACACACCCCTGAGGTAGGTACTACCATTTTCCTCATTTTAAAGATGAGGAAAGTGAATCAGTCGGAGATTAGGTGATGTGTTCAGGTCACACAGCTAGTATATATTTGGGGATAGATTTGAACTCAGGTCTACCTTATTTTATTTCCCAGACTCTATCCACTGAACCACCCAGCTGCTCTTAGGAATCATACACTGAAGAGAAGGCTTTGGGAGGAGCAATAGTTGCCTTCAAATAGTAGGACATTTTCCTGTGCAAAAGAGATTATACTTATTTTGATTGGTCCCAAAGAGTAGAATCAGTAATTGTAGGTCTGAATTGCAAAGGCAGATCTAATCCTAATGGAAAAAAATTCCTACAAAACTATCTAAAAGCAGAACTGGGCAGCTATATAGTACAGTAGATAGAGCACTAGGCTTGAGTTCAAATTCATCTTCCTGAGCTTAAATCCAGTTTCAGATATTTACTAGCTGTGTGATCTTGGGCAGTCACTAATCTAATTTGCCTCAGTTTTTTCATCTGTGAAATGAGCTGGAGAAGGAAATGGTAAAATCCCTCTGATATTCTTACCAAGAAAACCTAAAAATGAGATCACAAAAGAGTCAGACATAATTGAAATGACTCAACAATAAAAAAGCGGAATAGGATGCTTCAGTAAATAATGGATTTATCATCACTCTCCAAGCGTGGGACCCTCACATTTAGGGATGTTGCAAAAGGGATACATAGAGTAGGTATGGACTCTGAGGTCCCTTCCAAGTCTGAACTGTTCTAAGCACAAAGGACTGTGCGCATAGATTTAGTTGATATAACAAGTTGAATAAAATGTGCATTGATCCCCTGATATCCTCTTAAAGTTATTAGAATTTTAAGAAATGAGAATCATAATGGGTCTTTTCCTATTCATTTTTCTAACTTTCTAAAGGCAATACACCTTCAAAAAAAATGTCATTTCATTATGGGTTCTAGTCAGGCAAGCTCTATTCAATAAACATTTAAATGTAAATGTTCACTCTTATCAATTCAGGTTTCAGGAGAATTAAGCAAGAGAACTAATGAGAAATTAAGGTACCTTCCATTTCCATTTTGTATCTTTTTCAGGGGTTTTTTTTCTTCTGTGTCATGCAACATTCACCTCTGCAAAACTTTGTGTTCCAAATTTTTCTCCTCTTCTCTCCCCTCTCCCCGAGAGCAATTCAATATAGGTTAAAGAAGTTCAATTCTTCTAAGCATATTTCCATATGCATCATGGTGCACAAGAAAAATCAGATCAAAAAGGAAAAAAAAACATGAGAAAGGAGAAAAAACAAGCAAACAAACAACAACAACAAAAAGTTTAAAATACTATGCTTCCAGGAAATTTTGTGAGTATAAACTCTGAAGACAATTGTATTTATTCCAAGAGTTCTTAAATTGGGATTGATGTCCTTAGTTTAAAAAAAAAATGATAACTGAACTGCAACATAATTGGCTTTCTTTGCAATTCTATCATTTTTATTCTATGCATTTAATAACGTTATTCTAAGAAGTGGTCCACATGGAGGCTTCACCAGCCTACCAAAGGGGTCTTTACACATATAAAGAAGGTTAAGAACTCCTTTAAGGCAGGAATTCTTTACCAGGAGAAATCCCGAAGATTCTACAACCTGAAGAGTTTTAAAACTACTGCTGTAAGAGATGGTTTTCTCCCCTTTCCAACTTTTATAGATGAATGCTATCAAATTTCTTTATATAATGGGCCAATAACCTGAGTATCTAGAGTCACAAAACATAAAAGGGTTTGCCATGTTCGTTTCAAGAATTAAGATACACACACCACCTGCTGATGTTGAATTCCCAGACTGCTCTATGTCATGATATTTGATTCCATTCTTTTAGGAATAGCACATTTGCACCTTAAAAGCTAAGGATGTAATTTCAGTTGAAGGGATATAATCTAGTTTATAGTCTTTCCTAAAAGTACTTCCTGAAAAGTAAGTCAAATAATACAGCAAGTATGGACTAGTTGATTGTGTTTTCAAGAACAAACCCAAGCCATCTAATGCCTAAGAGTGGTTCTTGATAATTACATTTTTTTCTGTATTGTCTATAATGGCATTTAATCCCCTTATATTTGTATGCAAGTTATCCCTGCAGCTAATTAAGTAATAGGAGTATAGATTTAAAGCTGAAAGAAATGCTGGAGGTCAATTAGTCCGACATCCCTACTTTTTTTTTTTTCAACGTCCCTTCTGTTCAAATAAAGAAAGAGAAGTCAGAAGAGATTGTCACTTCCTAGAGATCATATCGGTAATAAGATTCCCTCAGTTTCTCTGACTTCCTCAAGTTCATCATTTTTTGTTTCGTTATTATATCCATTACATTCATCAATATCCCAATATGCTTAGCCATTCCTGGACCATGAGCACCTATTTTCATTCTCATTCCCTTGTGTATTTTTTATGTTTTTGCATTTGCAGCAAGACTTTAGGGACAAAAATGATGATGACTGACACATGTGCATAACTTTTGGGCAATTGAGTGGAATAGTGGGTAGAATACTTGACCTGGAATCAGAAAGCCTAAACTCAAATTTGCCTGATACAATCACTAAGTGTGTGACCCTAGGCAAGACATTTAATCTGTTTGCCTCATTTTCCTCATCTGCGAAATGCAGATAATATTTGTACCTACATCCTAGAATCATTGTGATCAAATGAGATAATATTTGTAAGGTACTTAGCACAGAGTCTGGCACATGAGTCCTTAATAAATGTTCACTGTTACTATTGTTTCATTTGATCTTTACAATAATCCAGTGAAAGAGGCAGAACCTGATTTAGAACCAATTTAGAGATAAGGAAACAAGTTTATCTGGACCAATAAATTAAACTAGACTGAGAGTTATATAGCGAGTCAGGGCTTCCAGGGATTCTGTTGTAAAAGGGAACTGTACTAAATGATATATAAGGGACTTCCTAGTTTCCAGCCCTGTTATTCCCTAGAGTACCTTCCAACTCTGACAGACTGATTCTGCAAAGCCAGTGTCAAAACTGCATTAATTGCAAGTAGATTTGGTGCGCTGGGATTTTCCACAATGCGGAGCCCATGAAAGAAGCAGGCAGTCTCAATCAGGGTCTTAGAAAAGAGGGAAGAGGAACATTTATAATGAAGCTTGGTCTACAAGCAGAGATCAGAGTGATGGAGCAGGCAGAAGCTCAGACAAGGATTAAATTTGGTCTAGAATTGCTAGCAACATCTATTCTTATTCCACTGGGAGTCTGGGAACTTTTTAACAAGGAATACTAAAGTCTTCCTTCATCATTCCTCCCTTGGGACAATCCTTCTAATTCTAATTCAGGCCCCATTAGAATATGAGTTTCTTGAGAGCAGGAACTGTTTCAGTTTTTCTATTTGTATCTCCCAAACTTAGCAAAGTGCTTTGTATATAGTAAAGATGTAACAAATTCTTTTTCATTCGTTTTTTATTCATTCATTCATTTTCCTAGGCTGTCCTCCAAGCCTACTGTTTTCACACTCCTACTTTTATCTCTGCCTCTTAAAATCCCTAATCTCTGTCAAAGCTCTGCAGCTGTTAGTGCCTTTTGCCTCATCAATTTGCCTTGTTATTGTGTGTGTGTGTGTGTGTGTGTGTGTGTGTGTGTGTGTGTGTGACATGTTTCTTTATCTCTAACTGCACAACAAAGTGTCAGTGAAGGGACTAAATGAGAATAATCTCTGACTCAAGAACAATGATCTTCCCAGTGTGCTATATTCTAATAATCAATAAACAAACTAGCTTGTTTCAGGTGTAATAATTGAATGCAGGTGCACCTCAATTCACAGTAAAACCAGCAGGAAAATATCCAAATTTGTAAAACAAGTAAATTAAGGTACTATTATAATAAAATTCCTTATTAGCTACTTGGCAGCTTCTGCAGAGAAAAGGAAGTTGAAAGTTAAAATATTAGGAGCCATCTCTATAATTACTTTAGTTTTTCAGTGGAAAAATACTACCTCTGTAACACTGAAGAAGTTACCTAACCTTGTTAGGTCTGTAAAATGAAGAATTTGGGCTGCATAACCTGCCTGTGTTTCAGTTTCTTTACCTTTAAGATAAAGAAATTGAACTCAATTCCACCAAAACTTAATTTACACTTGTTCATGCACTTATGCTCTAAATAGATATATCTTGGAGTAAACCTGTGCTTTCAGTGATAAAGGTAACTCCCATTAAGGAAATTCCTTCTGCTAATAGCAGTTGCTTTGAAATGTATATAGTCTTTCCCCCTCCCTCTTTTTATGTAACAGTATTTTTTTTCCAAATCGATTTAAGGATAATTTTCAATATTTATTTTCTGAAAGATTTTGAGTTCCACATTTTTCTCCTTCCCTTGCTCACCCCTTCCCCAAGGCAGCAAATAATCTGATGTAGATGTACAATTGTATAAAACATATGAAATGTATATAGTGTTTTTAAAAATTTCAATAGTATTTTATTTTTACAATAAGTGTAAAGATAGATTTCAATATTCATTTTTGTGACATTCTGAGTTCCAAACTTTTTTCTCCCTCCCCCTCCTGCTTTCTTATCTCTCCCTTCTCCAATACAGCAAGCAATCTAATATGGGTTAGAAATGGATACAGTCTTAAAGCGTTCCTTGGGATATTGGAAATAAGCAAATTGAACATACTCTCAAACTTGCACATGTCAAAAATGGGATGTGAGCCCCAATTATCCAGACCCTGAAGATGGCTGTAGAGTACAGGCCAGTGATAACATATCTGCCATTTGAGAACCACCCTAGCAAAGATAAAAGAAGAGAGGCTCACTCCTTATCACCACGTGATGATGTGAGAAGGCAGCATTTCATTAAATTTAATGATTTACTATTTATTAGTATTTGTATTATTACTAAAATAATTAAATTTACTAAATATCCAAAAATTGGAAACTAAGGGAATGTTCTTTTACTAATAAATGGGCAAAAATGGTATATGAGTGAAATAAAATGTTATTGTGCCCTAAGAAATGACAAAATGGGCCATTTTGGAGGAAAGTGAGAAGACCTAATTAAACTGATATAGAAAGAATTAAGCAGGACTAGTGAAATAATTTATCAAATGGTAACAACACTGTAGAGAACAACAACTTCAAAAGATTTTAGAATTCTGAACATGGCTAAAAAATTGTAGATGAATCATACCACTCATATCCTGCCAGAGAAGTGATGGGGAAAGAGACATACGTGTTTCAGTAGGACATTGTGGGAACTTCCTATTATTATTATTATTATTTTTGTTGAATGGGAGAATAGGAAAAGGGAAGTAGTGGGAGGGTACATATAACATTAAATATATATTTTAATAATCTACTAAAGTTGGGAGGAGTTTGGGTCTACCTCAATGAATGGAGTAACAGTACTGATTTAATAATGCCTTTAAACAGTATAGCTGGTATGATGGTACTGACTTGTACTCCCTGCCTCTGGGGAAACTGAGGCTAGCAGGCCACTTAAATTTGGGAGTTCTGAGCTATAGATAGTTAAGCCAGTTAGGTGTCCACGCCAAGTTCAGCCCCAAGAAAGGAAAACCACTGTGTATCAGACATGGAAGAGGCTAAAACTCCTTTGCCTATTGGTAGTAATATTAGTAGTTCAAGGACAGGAAAGGTAGGGAGATCTAGTGTGTGTGTGTGTGTGTGTGTGTGTGTGTGTGTGTGTGTGTGTGTGT
This sequence comes from Sminthopsis crassicaudata, assembly GCF_048593235.1. Lineage (NCBI taxonomy): Eukaryota > Metazoa > Chordata > Mammalia > Dasyuromorphia > Dasyuridae > Sminthopsis > Sminthopsis crassicaudata. The sequence continues at coordinate 206,689,902 of NC_133621.1, forward strand.
GTGTGAGAGAGAGAGAGAGAGAGAGAGAGAGAGAGAGAGAGAGAGAGAGAGAGAGAGAGAGAGAGAGAGAGAGAGAGAGAGAGAGAGAGAGAGACAGGGACAGAGAGACAGAGACAGAGAGAATATACATTTATATGCATAGATGTAGACTGATTTATTTTAAAACACAATATATACAAATATGAGACATGTATATAATTTCATATGCATGGAATATTGAAGTATGCTTGTGTTAGCCTAAGGGGATCTCTCTTTTTATAGATGATAAAAATGAGATTCCCCTAAGCTGATAACCACTTTGCTTCTGTATCCTAAACCCCGAGTCAGTTATCCCAGAGATATCTCCTCACCTGTTTGATGGGAGCAATTGAATTTACCAAGGATATTGATGGCCTTTTGTTTTAATTTTATAAAAGGGCAGAGCGACTTTTGAGGAGAGCCACTGGAACTTACATCTATAGATACAGCAGATCTCTTTAAGTTTGCCAGCCTTCAGGGTACAAAACAAGCCCCATCTGTTCACTCAGGCTTTTGCCTAATTGATGTAAGTGGGAGACCAATTAGAATGCTGGGAAACTGGTTTAATTCTCTGTTTCACTTGACATTGTGAATGTACCCAGCGGTTTAGACTGGAGGTGTGTTTATTATTTTAAAACAAACTTTAAAACAAGATCATTTAAGTAGATTCTTATACATTCAATTGAACTATCTGGCCTGAGGAAAACAAAGCACTCAGAAATAAAAAGACTTGAAATCAAACCCCCACCATTGTCTGTGATATTTCCTAGAAATGTGAGATATCCACGAAAGGACGAAAGAATGGTATCTCATCTCCAGTTGCAGATTCAGGTTGCTCATCTGATACCAAATGATTATAATGATGATAAAGCAGTTTAGTTGCTATTTGGCTGAAAATCCTGCCAATTTGGAAGGTTCCTATTGCCACATTATTGATACTATTTCTACCTTCTGGATGCATTTTATTATGTAGGCTTAATCCTCTGAAGCTTGCCCACAGCAAGCTTGGTAATAATTATGGTAAAACATTTACTAAGGTTTCCACAAAGCAAATTAGGCTCATTATCCTTAAAAATCATCCTCCAGATTCAATGGGTCCAGGGATTTAAGACTTGAACCTTTACTATAGCATTCTGACCTTAGTTATCACACAATTCTGAGCATCACCATGGCAAAAAAAAAGGGACTGGAGAATTATACCTAATTAAATCAGTATTGTAAGCACCTTGCTGACTGTCCTTTCCATGCTCTGTCTTTATGTAAACCCATGAGACGGGCCTGAATCAGTGAATCAGAGCTTTTGGTATCGTCAGCAGAATGGAACCTTGTGGTTGACCTCTTGGTTGAAAGGAGAAAAGGGCATTCCAGAGAACAGGAATGTAGAGTGATCAAATGCCTTGATAGGAGAGTTTTAGACCCTGTGGCCATGATGCTTCTGATGATTACTGGCCATGTTTCTGAATACATACCTTAAGCCCTTTCAGTGAGATAAGGATGGGGGAATAGGGCAAGAAGGACTTTTCCTACTTACCTGAGATTAGAAAGTAAATTGTAGGTGGGCATCCAGCAATTAGAAACAAACATGGATATGGAATATTATTGTTCTGTAAGAAGTGACCAACAGGAGGAATACAGAGAGGCTTGGAGAGACTTACATCAACTGATGCTGAGTGAAACGAGCAGAACTAGAGGATCATTATACCCTTCAACAATGATACTGTATGAGGATGTATGCTGATGGAAGTGGATATCTTCAACATAGAGAAGAGCTAATCCAATTCCAATTGATCAATGATGGACAGAATCAGCTACACCCAGAAAAGGAACACTGGGAAATGAGTGTAAACTGTTTGTATTTTTTGTTTTTCTCCCCAGATTATTTTTAGCTTCCGAATACAATTCTTCCTTTGCAACAACAACAAAATTCGGTTCTACTCATATATATTGTACCTAAGATATACTATAAGATATTTAATATGTATGGGAATGCCTGCCATCCAGGGGAGGGGTTGGAGGGAAGGAGGGGAAAAATCCGGAACAGAAGGGAGTACAAGGGATAATGTTGTAAAAAAAAAATTACCTAGGCATATATACGGTCAAAAATGTTATAATTATAAAAATTAATAAAAAAAAGAAACAAACAAAATGGAAATACTCTTGAGTCTTTTAAGAACCATGCCCTGTAAATGATAGACCATAAAATGACATTTGTTTAATTTAAATTCTATATTTGGGAAAGATTGGGATCTCAAAGAAAACAAACAATGGTAGTAGTAGATTCTCTCTGAAGATTGTTAACTTAGGAGCTGTTAAAGGACGGTGCCATGTGGAAAGGAGTGGCGCAGGCAATTGAAAAGACAATGCTTGTGATTTCAGAGACCTTTTCAGAAATGGGGATATGAACAAATTTTTCAAATGTAGCCCAGTTGATTAAGGACAATGGAGCTACATCAGTTTAAAAAAAGAAAGATTCTATTCTCAACTGAGTTCAAGAGGTCCAGAGCTCTTGGATTCCTTAATCAGAGCTAAGTAGGAGCAAGAGGAGTTTCTGCATCAGAGTTAACAATAGCTTTAAAAAGCTTCAATGACCGGAACCACTTGAAGTTGCTTAAGTCATAACATGTGTCCATTTCTGCCCTCATCAATATGGTGCACCAGACAGAGACAGTGGTATTATTATTATTCATGGTCCCTGATTATTTGTAGCAGGGAGTAGAGAGTATGCAATGGTATTCCCCAATAGGATGAACAGCAGCAGCCTCCTGGTCCTGGAAGCCCCAGGCCGGGCAGAAGGGACAATGGCACCATCTATAGCAACCCTCATGTCCTAGAAGAGGGGCAGCTGCCCACAAAACCTCTGAGACCCTGGAAGTATCCAGGTTGGAGCAGAGGGAACCTTAGCATAATTAGATATACAGGTAGATATGTTTACTGTAATTAATGTCCCCTCCCCAAAATGTTGGCCAGAATTTTATTCTGTGGCCAACCTTATAATTTCCCTTCACCCAAAGACAATATTTGAAATTGCTGAGAAAGTGCCATGTTCTAAAGGAACAAGGGGTCCTTATTGGATGAAGTTTGATTTTCTAATGGCACAAAGGGTTAAACCATCTCTGCACCCTAAGAAAAAGGGGGAAGCCCCTCAACAGTGATACCTCTCAGAAAGATTTTATATTCAATGCCTTCACACGGGAGTTCACAATTTTGGGCGGAGGCCTAGAGAACATTGAGTGGGAGAACTACAGAGGTAATTCTTGGTATTCATCCTGTCTCTGGGAGAGGCTGCATGAGGGTAATGGGCTTTTAGCAATCGTATTACAAAAGACCCTTGTCCATGACAAGGAACATGGATTGTGTTTTGGCTCTGGTGCTCCTGGAATGACTACTGCTCGTTGTCACTGCTTTGCAATAAGAGACTCCCCCCGGCAACTAAAAAGATTTGCTATCATGGACCACATGGACTGGATCATTAAAAAACAGCCCTTGGTCCTTCTGAAAGGGGGAGGGGAAGAAAACCTTGGCATTTCTGAACTTTGTTCTCCTCAATATCTTGTCACTTCTTTTGGAGAGGGAAGCATTACATTGATTGCTAGAATTTTTAATTGTTACTGCTTTCTGAAGTTTCTTGTCCTCTCTTAGGGCTGCTTACATTAGACTTTTCATATCCTGAAAATCAGGATTTTCCAAAAAAAAATGGCCATTTGCATGATGGAAAGTCCTTTAGAATGATGGTGTCCAACCCAAAGAAAGAGGGGCTATTAATCCATACAAAGTGCCCCTGAGGGCTGCATGTTGACTTAGTCTTAAAATGTACTATTAGATATGTTTTACTGTATTTTATTTATCCTGTTAGATATTTCTCTATTATACTTTAATCTGTCTTGGGCTGCACTTGGGAGTATTGTGAACCCCATGAAGCCTAAGGACCAATGTCTGATACCTGCTGTAGAAAATCTTTAGAACTTTTCCACCAAAGAGTGGAATATGGTAGCTTGTCATTGTTCAGTTGTTTTTCAGAAAGATCTGACTGTAGGGTCTGGAGTTCCCCAACCAAGGAATTCCAAGCCTCTCCCATCCCCAAATAAGGAGTACCCCCTACCAAAGGGGTAAATTGATACTGAAGAAAGAGGATGGAAGATCCAGTATCATTAGAAAAGTCCTTTAATAATCATCTGGGTTACTTAAATAGAGTGTGTAGGGCAGCAGGCAAACTATTCATTCAGTGCATCCCTTTAAAAGACCCTGAAAATGCCCCATGGTCATTACAGAAATCAGAGAAGGGGAGGAGGAGCTATGAGCACCTTGAATACATTGATGTGATTTGAGTAATATTTTGATTTACTACTTAGTACTTGGCCTGGTTCCAGAACTGGGGGCAAGGCCAGTGCAAATGGTTAGATGTTCAGACACTCAAGGCCATGTGTTAATCAGTTTGTGTAAGTTCCCACACACACACAAGGTTATTTGTGAACAATTTGTCCTTATAATGGCTTCCACACCCCCACACACCTTGTTTTGGCTTTTACCCACTTTGGTATGTCTTTCGTCTCAGTAGGGACCCCACATACCTCAATAGGTACCCCACATTGCTCTTAGTTGTCATCAAACAGAACCCCACACCAACTTTTTGTGATCCCATCTTTGATCTTCTGAACAAAGATACTGAAATGGTTTGTTATTTCCTTCTCCAGCTCGTTTTTGCATATGAGGATAAAATGCAGGACAAATGAAGACCTTTGGTAGGGTCACACAGTTACTAAATATCTAAGGCTAAATTTGAACTCAAAAACATGAGTCTTCCCGACTCTAGGTCCAGCACTCTATCCACTGTCCCACTAGCTGCCCAGAGATGCAGTAGCACTATTTATTAACATGCCTGTCTCATATATTTAGCTGGTTCTTCCTTTAAAAGAAGTTAAAGCATCCTTGAGATTTAATTGGTCCCAGTTGCTAGGTGGCTCGGTGGATAGAGAGCTGACTCCAGAGTCAAAAGAACCTGAGTTCAAATATGGCCATAGAAACATTATCTGTTTGATCCTGGATAAGTCACATCACCCTGTCTGCCTCAGTTTTCCCATCTATAAAATGAGTTGGAGAAGAAAATGGCAAACCACTCCAATATTTCTGCCAAGAAAATTCCAAATGGAGTTATGAAGAGTTGGACATGACAGATCCACTGAACAATAATACAACAATGGACCCAGAACAGTAAAAGCATCAGTGATAATAATAATTAACATGCATGGAAATTTATAGATCTCCATTCTTATAATAATCCAGTATCCAAGGCAGGCCCAGCAGAGTTAAAATCCTTACCTTCTAGATGAGAAAAAGATTCTCAGAGAAATGAAGAGACTTACTTATCACTCAAATAATCCCCAGAGTTCAAATTCAAATTCCAGTCATTTGTGTCTTGTTCAATCCCTTTGCTCTATACAAATTCTCCATAGAATAGGATCATAAATCATTCTCTAAAAAATTCCTCCATCACTTGCCATAGATATGTGGCATCCAAAGGCTGACAAGGGATAGATTGAAGTGGGCATCCCATTTCTTTTTTTTTTAGGTGAATTCGGATGTTTCCCAGTTCTATTTAAATTTTATTTTTACATTTGTTTTTAAATTTTAGGGTTCCAGATTTCCTCCCTTATCCTTACTCCCAGCCCCCCATTAAGAAAGCACATGTGAAGTTATACAAAACATTTCTATAAAAGTCATGTTGTGACAGAAAATATAGATCTCCCTCCCAAAGAACCCCAGAAAAATGAGAAAAGGAGAGGGAGGAAGGAAGAGGGGAAAATGGAGGGACAAAAAGAGAGAGGGAGGGAAGGAGAGAGAGAGAGAGAGAGAGAGAGAGAGAGAGAGAGAGAGAGAGAGAGAGAGAGAGAGAGAGAGAGACAGAGAGACAGAGAGACAGAGAGACAGAGACAGAGAGAGAGAAACAGAGACAGAGAAAGAGAGAGAGACAGAGAGATACAGAAGAGAGAGAGACACAGAGAGAGAGACAGAGAGAGAAAGACAGACACAGAGACACAGAGACAGAGAAAGAAAGAGAGAGACAGAGAGAGACAGAAGAGAGAGACAGAGAGAGAGAGAAACAGAGACAGAGAAAGAGACAGAGACAGAAAGAAACAGAGACAGAGAAAGAAAGAGAGAGAGACAAGAGAGACAGAGAAAGAAAGAGAGAGAGAGAATGCTTTAATCTGTATTCAGGCTCATCCAGTTCCTTCTCTGGATGTGTATAAAATTTTTTTTTATCATAAGTCCTATCAGAGTCCTTCAGAGTCATGGATCATTACATTTCCGAAAATAGCAAAATCATTCACACCTGATAATTTCAGAACATTACTATTACTTTGTACATAGTTTATTTCACTAGGGCTGAGTTCATGGAGGACTTCCCAGGTTTTTCTAAGAGCATCCTGCTCATCATTTCCCATAGAACAATAATATTCCATCCCAATCACATATTAGAATTTGTTTAGCCATTCCCCAATTGATGATCATCCCCTCAGTTTCTAATTTTTTGCCCTGAGAAGAGAGCTGCTACAAATACTTTTATGCAAATAGGTCTTTTTCCTTTAAAAAAAATTTCTTTTAGGATTGGGAGCACCCCATATCAGGCTAGGAAATATCACTGTGCATTTCCTTTTCCAGCTCATTTTAAAGATGAGAAAACTGAGGCCTAACCTTCTATCTACTTTGATACCTACCTACCCAATTTTATTTTCCTTTAGTTGTTTTAAAATCATGATTGATATAAGAATTTAAATTTCACTAAAAGATTGCTTAAACCCAATGCTTTTTTAAGGATCCAGTATATTTTGAAACATGTATATCGTTAGGAACTGTATTTGTTTAGAATAAAAATAGTGGAATTGAACACCATAGAGAATGAATCCTTGTGTTTATGTCTGGAAACTAAAAATAGACAGGTAGTTGGCAGTGCGAATTTTCTTGTTCATTAAGTGAATTTTTAGTAGTAACTACAAGTTAAATTTATATTGCTTAATATTATGTCTGCTGCAAAATATTTCCAATTTATGTGCTATCACACTTTTGCTTTTATCTTTGACATTTTCTAATATTAATGCTTAAGATTCCCTTGGTATTCATATGAATTATACTTTTAAAAAATCAATTCAGTGTTCACCATTATACATTCAGAATCATTGAATCTTAAAGCTAAAAGATTATCCAATTCAGCCTTTCATTTACAGTCAAGGAAACGGAGGTTCAGAGAGGATGAGTGAGTTGTTCACAATCATTAATTATGAGCAGGTGAGGTACAGTGTATGACTTTGTTTAAGCACCAATTATGATGTTTGTTTGTGAGCAGTCACTAGTCACTCCCAAGAATGGTAAGGAATATATCAACAAAGAATTGTAGGTACTTCTTCATCATCATCTCCTTTTTCCCCCCCATCAGCACTTCCCCTCTCTCTTTTTATCTAGTAAACTCCTTGAAAGCATTTTGTTTTTTCTCTTTCTTTTTATCCTCAGCATTTAGCACTGTGTAGTCACAGAGCAGAGAAAGCATTTAACGTTCATCCTTTGTTTTCAGAGGACCATGACATCACAGAGTGATGTTTTGATTTGTGAGTGAATTGGATTTAAGTGAGGTCCTCCAAAGTCATCAAAGTTTAGTGGCAAATCAAAAGTCAAGACTCCCGGTATTGGCCCAAGATGCTATGAATGACCTTGGTATCTTCAGTGTCTGACCAAGCTCTAAGCACTCCATAGCACCTACCTGGGAACTAAAAATAGTTTAGAATAAAAATAGTGGAATTGAACACCATAGAGAATGAATCCCTGTGTTTATGTCTGGAAACTAAAAATAGACAGGTAGTTGGCAGAGCAATTTTTTTGTTCATTAAGTGAATTTTTAGTAGTAACTACAAGTTAAATTTATATTGCTTAATATATAACTCATCAACAGTTCTGAACCCTGTCAGTTATCCTCAGTTCGATCTAGCCCATCTGCCAAGATGGGTTTCACTGGAGTATGGTTACTGCACATACTTCTTGGAGTCACGGTGAGAGCTGGGTGAAGATGGTCACCAAAAGTGGATGGACAATGTAAATAACTCAAGTCCTCACACCAGAGATGAGTTTCCCTGCAAGGGCTTCTTGAATGATAGAGAGAGAAGATGGACATGATGAAAAGCAAGGATGACAGGTAAAATTCACAGTGCCCCACCTCTGTCCTCATGATATTAGGACAAGAATAGGAAGGACTCTAGCCCATTGGATGGCAAGCTTTGGGGAAAAAGTGGAAAAGGGTTACACAGGATGGGTAGACATGAAAGGGTCACAATCTGCATCACTGAAGAGTTCCCAAATCAATGAGTTCAAAAATTTATTTGATTTGAATATATAGATATATAATGGGTATATACAGATTGTTCTTTGAGGTCAGAAGTTATTTGATTCTCTCTTCATGCTCTCAGTTCCTGGCACAGTGCCTGGCACATTGTAGACATTTAATCAATGTTGATTGATGAAAGTGCTTCCTATTCCTTATCTAGTCATATGAGAGAGGTAGGAAAGGCAAGAGAATAAGTATTAAGTACCCACTATGTGCCAGTCACAGCACTAAACATTTTATAAATATTTCATTAAGGACTTCATCAAAATTATAATGGCAGAAATGCTTCCAACATCTTGCAATACCTTTGGGGTCCCTTACAAAAAAACAGGGCTGCTCTGAGTCTGTTTAAAATTATAGAGTGTATAGAGTGTGCCATGGTGCCCCTATTCTATTTCCTTTCCCCTTCCTGTTAGTTAATACTTCTTTTGTACTCTTTTCTGGTACCCAGTGCCCTTAGGCTACCTACCCATTTTCTCTTCAAAATCTGCTCTCAAGAAATAATCTGAAACTCATGTTTACCAAGGGAAATTACTGGTAATGACTTGTGAAAATCTTTCCCAAGAATATTTGCAGTTTAGTAAAGATCACATCACTAAACAAATGGGATAAAGTTATAATGGTAGAATTTCAGGCATCATCCAGCAGGTGAGGAGGTGCTTTGGGGAAAAACAGGTCTTTTGGTAACCTTGAAATATGTGTTGAAGCAGCTTCCTATGCATCTGCCTATGCATAGAGCTGATCCTATGTGAGGGAAAATGTATTTTATGGGTAGCATGGGTATTTTTGAATGCTTTGGTATTGTAGCTCATCATATGCCTTTATCCTGAATTCCATGCTCTGAAAGCATCACATATTTAGAAAATAGCCTTTTATTTTTTTCCATTTTTTTCTCCTGATCTCTCATCCCTAATTGTCACAGTAGCTGTTGGCAATATTGGTCATTATGAGATAATTTGCCCTCTTGAGTCCATTCTTTGTGCTATGCTTGGGAAAGTTTACAGAGTCCAGTTCTGAATACCCAGTCACCCCATTGTTCATCTGATCTACAAATCAGTCAACTGATCAATCAGTTATATATGCAGGTGTTACTGATTACTTATATTACCTATAATCCTCTCAATTCCTGATGTGTTGTCTATCCTTTCAATTCACTCCTGGATTTTCATTTTACATATAGCATTTTTAACTCCCGGAGTGAGAGAGAGAGAGAGAGAGTTCTTTAAAAATCAAAGTTATTCTTTTATACCTCTAGCCCTAGATGTGATTGTTTATTATTGATTACACTAGAGACCAAGTATAAAGATAATATAATAATTCCCTTCCCAACTTTCAGAATACATATTATATTGCAAATTTTTGGAGTTTCAGGGGAAAATCATAAGACTTTCTTAGACCTGGGCATAGGTGAAATTCTTGGACCCAGTTACCAAAGTCATCCATATTGCACATTCCACAATTTAATAAGACTGACAAGAAGAGCTCCCCTGGTTATGAATTTATATGTACAAATGGTCAACACAAAATGCAAGTGCACAAAGCAAAAATGCACACAGAGAATTTTATATTTCTTTCCATTGCCAATCAAATGTGAGTAAAGAAAAGCAAGTACCAGGAGGAAAGTTTTTAGTGTAGTCCCTAAGCAAATGGTTACTGAAGGGGCATGCATCAATGCACTGCCATAAATTGAATTTTGAAGCTATGTGTGCTTAAAACAATTTGTACTCATTTATTTTAGCACTAATCCCTGTTATTTTTCAAGCGCGTCCAAGTGCTAGCCAGAGTTGGAGTGATTTCTCTACCTCCAGTTTCTCTCTTCTCCAATCCATCCTTTATAGAGCTGCTCAAATAATCTTCCTAATGCATAGACCTGACTATCTTTCTCCAAAGTTCATAAACTTATATTGGCTTCCTGGCACAGATAGAATACAGTATTCCTTAGCCTGGCATTGAAAGATCTTCTTGAAATATGGCTCTAAATTATTTTTAAACTACCTTATTTCACAGTATTCCTTTTTGAACATTCCATATTCTAATACAACCAGACTACTGGACAATCCACAAAATCAATCTGCTTTCTCTTGCATATCTGGGCATTTGGGCAAACCATCTCCACCCCTACTTAGAATAAATTTCCTCCCCTTCTCTGTAGATCAAAATCCTTCTCTTGCCTCAAAACTCAGTTCAAAGCCATTGCTCCATGAAGCATGTCCTCCAGTGGAGAATATTATTTCCCTTATTTCTTGTTTTAAAAACTATTATAATTTTTATTGATAACTTTTATTTTTATAACTCCCTCTCTCTGTTTCTCTGTGTCTGTCTCCCTTCCTTCCTAGCTCCCTCTCTATTTCCTCTCTCTATCTTTCCCTCCCTCTCCCTCCCCCCTGTCTCTCTGTCTTTCTGTCTCTCTGTCTCTGTCTCTCTCTCTCTGTCTCTCCAATATGATAGATGTGAAGTAGTATCTGAGTTGTTTTAATTTTTATTTCTCTAATAAAAAGTAATCTTGGCACTATAAATAAATAGCTTTGGTTTTTTTAAACTGAAAATGGCCTGTTTATATCCTTTGACCATTTATCAATTGGGGAATGTCTTGGGTTCTTTTGTTTGTTTGTTTGTTTTGCTGAGGCAATTAGGATTAAGTGATTTGCCCAGGGTCACACAGCTAAGGAATGTTAAGTGTCTGAGGTTAGATTTGAACTCAGGTCCTCCTGACTTCAAGGCTGGTGCTCTATCCACTGCGCCACCTAGCTGTCCCATGGCTTGCATTCTTAAAATTTGACTTGGTTCTCTATGTATTTGAGAACTTTTTAAAGATACTTGTTGTAAAGATTTTTTTTTCCCATCTTTCTTCTTTCCTTCTAATTTTGGTTGCATTGGTTTTCTTCGTACAAAAGCTTTTTTAATTTAACATAATCAAAATTATCTGCTCTGCATTTCATAATGTTATTTCTTATTTAGTCAAGATTTTTCCCCTTCTCAAAGATCTGACAAGTAAACTATTCCTTGCTCTTCTAATTTGATAATGGTGTCATCCTTTATGTCTACATCATACACTCATTTTTACCTTAACTTGGTGTCTGGTGTGAGATGTTGGTCTATACCTAGTTTGTGTCCTATCATTTTCCAATTTTCCCAGCAGTTTTTGTCAAACATGAGTTCTTATCCCAAAAGCTTGGATTTTGTATTTGTATTTATCAAACATTAGACTTCTATGATCTTTGATATGACTACTATATCTTGTGTACCAAGTCTATTCCACTGATCCACCACTTTATTTCTTGATTCTATCTTAGTCCTATCTTAGACCTATCTATCTTAGGACCAGATAGTTTTGATGATTATGGCTTTATAATAAAGCTTGAAATCTGGTATTGTTCGGCCACCTTTCTTTATATTTTTCCATTAATTCCCTTGGTATTCTTTACCTTTTGTTCTTTCAGATAAATTTTGTTATTGTTTTTTAGTTCTATCAGATAGCTTTTTGGTAGTTTGATTGTTATGGCACTGAACAAGCAATTTAGTTTACAGAATTGTCATTTTATTATATTGGCTCAGTCTATCAACAAGCAATTGATATTTTTCCAATTGATGCTGTGTGAAGTGTTTTGTAATTGTGTTCATATAGTTCCTAGGTTATTTAGTAGATAGTATTTTATATTGTTTATAGTTATTTTAAATGGAATTTCTCTTTATATCTCTTGCTGCTGGGCTTTGTGGGTCATGCAAAGGACATAATGTGTGGGAGCTGTTGTGATCACAAAAAGAATACAGAGAAAAAAGCCCAGGGCAGAGTCTTGGAATGCACCCTTTGTTAGTAGGGATGATATAGATAATGACCAATTAAAGAGACTCAGAAAACATGATCAGATAAGTAGGAAAACCAAGAGAAAAAATGTATCAAGAGAACATATAAATAAAAGAATAGCCAGGAGGAAAAGGTAATAAACAGTATCAACTGCTGTAGAGAGGTTAAAGGGGATAAGATCTGGGAAAAAAACAAAACATTAGATTTTGAACATTTGGCAATTCTAGAAAGAGCAGTTTTCATTGAGCATTGACATTGAATTGCTATTCAGGAATCAGAGAGTCTGGAAGAGAATGACAGATCAGTAATATTACATTAATTCATGAACCACATTGTTTTTAGCCATTCTTCAATTGATGACCACCTACTCTGTATCTAGTTCTTTGCCGATGCAAATATTTTTAATATATGTAGGACCTTTATTTACGTCTATGACCATTACAGGATATATATGTAGTAAAGGAATGTCTGGGTTTTAGTCACTTTGGAAGGGGTAAGATTGAGACATAATTTCAAATACCCCTCCAGAGTGGTTGTTTCAATTCACTGCACTGGGATGTGTGTGTGTGTATGCACGTGTACATGTCTGTCTTCCCGCACCCCCTCCACTATTTCTGTTTTCTTTCATCTTTGCCAGTTTTCTCATCAACAAGAGAAAACAGAAATGTTTTGATTTGCATTTCACTTAGTAGTGGTAATTTGGAACAATTTTTCATATGATTGTGAATAGTTTGCAATTCTCTTGACAACTATTTGTTCATAATAATTTGAGCACATACATTGTGGTTGAAAATTTTGTCCTTTCTTCTCCACAATTTCTTATTTTAAGTACATTGTTTTGCAGCACCTATTTCTGGGAAACTTTCCTTTGCTTTCTTATTTATTCTGAATTCTATTGTACAATTATGTGTTCATTCTTTACTTATTTTGTGCTATTCATGAGAATAGAACTTCTGGAATACCATATTTGAACTCTATCTCATTTCTGTTATTGCCTTTCTAGACATTAACTCCTCCCTTTTTTTTTTCTGCTGTGTCTTAACTTTCAGAAACATCAATTCATGGAGAAAACAATGTTATATAGAAGCAGAGTTGTTTGTGATGGAATATGTCCCAAACTGTGAAATGGAATCCTATCCCTGTATCCTTACAAAGGTCATTCACCACTCTTAAAGCCAACTTATCCTATCTCTAGTTCTAGGTCCTAACTATTACTTTGGGTGAATGCTGCTTTTAAGGACCTATACATTCTCCCTATTGGGCTGGGATACAGTCCTGAAAAGTACAATACTTTCTCAAAGGTAAAGGTTTACTCCTGTGAAAATTCTCCCCAGATGAAAGTCCTTGTACAGTTTTTGTTTCTTACCACACAGTCATATACCTTTCTCCTTGAGAATGTTCTTTAGTAGGGGCTTTTCTTTTTTCTTTTGGAATAAGATTCATTTATTCCTCACCCCCTGCTCCCTATTGTTTTTATACAATCCTCCCATAGCTGTCACTTAATGAAAAAATAAATAACTTACTACCCCTTTTCCTTTTCACCTATGGCCTGAGTGGGGATACATTTTTAATACCCTTACTGTGTCTTAACTGCTGCTACATTATCTACCCAATAAAAACTATTGATTCAATTATAGGAATCAGGATTAAGTCCAAGACATAATAATATAATCTTTTCTCTTACTATTTGCTTAATTCTTTAAGTTCTTTGAAATCTCTAGCTGCTTATGATCTTTTTTGTGTCTTTTTTTTTAACTTTCCATTCAATCTTTAAAAAATTTGTTTCTCCTCTTTGTCTCTGAACAGAGTCTGACAGAATAAAACCACTCTTCAGCTCAAGATAGATTGGAAGGGTTTCCAAAAATGTCAGTATCACTGAGGTGAAAGGAGTTTTCAACCCAGCTCAGTGTCTATGAGAACAAAGAGAACTTAATAAGTAACTAGGACCATCTGTACTCACTCAATAGTATAGCAGACCAATGGGGCAGCCTCAAATTCCAGCATGGAAGGCAAATTGCCAGCTGGGGAGACCACGCTGTTTCCCGGAGAGATCAAGTAAGGTTATTCCCTGCTGTAAGCAAGACACCAAACATAAGGGACTCCTTGGTTCAAAAGCAAGACTCAGAGCAGCACAAGAAGCTTGGGACAGCTTTTACCCTAGGAGCAGAGTTCGATCTTAGAAGTCAAAAAATGGGAAAAAAAGAAAGAAAATGAGCAAGAAACAAAAGAACCTTAACCACAGAAAGCTACTATGGTGACAGGGAAGACCAAAACACCAACTCAACAGAGGATAAAATGCCCACATGGGAAATCTCAAAGAGTGATATAAATTGGTCTCAAGACCAAAGAGGCTTCTTATAAGCACACATAAAAGACATTAAAAAACAAATAAGAGAGGTAAAAGAAAAATTGGGAAAAGAAACAAGAGATATATAAGAGAGAATCAACAATTTGGAAAAGGAAGTACAAAACTGACTGAAGAAAACAATTCCTTAAAAAATGTAATTGGCCAAATGCAAAAAAGAATCCACTCAAGAGGTCAATTCCTTAAAACAAACAATAGACCAAATGCAAAAAAAAAATCCATGAAAAAAACAATACCTTGAAAAGTAGAATTATTCAAATGGAAAAAGAGATATAAAAGCTAATTAAAGAAAATCATATATTAAAAACTAGAAACAGACAAATGGAAGCTAATGACTATATGAGACATTAAGAATCAATCAAACAAATTAAAAAGAATGAAACTATGGAAGAAATTGTAAAATATCTCAAAAGAAAAACAGCTAACCTGGAAAATAGATCCAGGAAAGACAATTTTGAAATTATTGCTCTACCTGAAGGCCACAACCAATATAAAGGCCTGGATAGCATTCTTTAAAAGTTCATCAAGGAAAGAAATTATTTTTTAAAAATCCTCAGCGTTTCCACAATGATTGGCATTTAGACTTTTAAATTTTTTTCCAAATACATGCAAAGATAGTTTTCAACATTTCAACTTTTGCAAAACCTTGTGTTCCAAATTTTTCTCCCTCTCTCCCTACCTCCCACCTCCCCAAGACAGGGAGTACACAAATATAGGTTAAACATGTGCAATTCTTCTAAACGTATTTCCATATTCATCATGCTGCACAAGGAAAATCAGATCAAAAGGGAAAAAACCATGAAAAAGAAAGAAAAATACAAGCAAGCAAACAAAAACAACAACAAAAATACTATGCTTTGATCTACATTTATTCTCTATAGCTTTCTTTCCCTGGATGTAGATAGCACCCTCCATCACAAGTTTATTGGAATCATCCTGAATGACCTTATTGCTGAAAAGAGCCAAGTCTAACACAGTTGATTATCACATAATCTTTTTGTTGCTGTATACAATGTTCTCCTAGCTCTGTTCACTTCACTTAGTATCAGTTCATGTAATTCTCTCCAGGTTTTTCTGAAACTAGCCCATTCATCATTTCTTATAGAACAATAATATTCCATTACATTCATATACCATTCCCTAGCTATGGACGTCCACTAAATTTTCTATTCATTGCCACTACAAAAGGGTTGCTACAAATATTTTTTGCACATGTGGGTCCTTTTCTCTCTTTTATGATCTCTTTGGATTACAGAACCAGTACAGATGCTGCTGGATCAAAAGATATGAGCAGTTTGATAGACTTTTGGGCATAGGTGGGGCAAATTGCTCTTCAGAATGGTTGAATAAATTCACAACTCCATCAACAATGTATTTTCCCTCATCTTCTTCAAGGCATCTAGAGTTTTGTGTTTGTTTATTCATTAAGTGATCAAACTAAGATTCTTAAAATGTATTATTTTTAGTTTATGGCTTGAGATCCTTAGCATGCATATACATGATACATAGATATAGATATAGATATAGATATAGATATAGATATAGATATAGATATATAGATAGTTTTAATGTATCCCATCACATACACACACACACACACACACACACACACACACATATATATTTATAAAACATACCTACTAGCCATACTAGCTTATTCTTTCCTCCAATTTCTCATGATTGTGGAATTATCCTGGGTTATTCCAGTTTATATTATTTCATAGCTGAATGTCTTTCTTCTGGCTATTTTTAAACTTTGTTGTTTATTATTGAAATTCTGAAGTTAAATCATTACATGCCTTGAGGTTTCAAATTTAGAGTTTTCCTCCTGGTTGATCTAGAGATTCTATCAGTAAGTATTTTGTTTTCAATTTACTTATGTTATTATTTCCTGCCATATGATTTTCACTGTTGTTAAGGCTTTTAAAAATGTATCACATTATTTTGGTAGCCCAATTGCCTTTAAATTAACTCTTTATAAATTGTTTTCAAGGTCAGTTGTATTGATTTGAATAGAATGTATGTTTTATCTTAATATTGTCTTTTGTGAATTTTTTCCACTTCTGTATTTGACCCTTAAATCTATAATTTTCTTTTCCAGAGTTTCTGCTTCTTTTTAGAGAGTTTCTGTTGTATCTCCTATGTTCTGTATATTATTATTTATATTTTAAAATACTATCTTGGGAGTTCTGGATTCTGACAATTTTATATCTAATATCTTCTATAACTGTATAGAAACTATAGTTTGATTTCTTTTTTGAGTCATTCTGTGATTTCTTGCTAATTACAGCCTGTCAGTCAATAAGTATTTATTAAGTCCCCACAAAATTCCAGGTTCTGTATTAAGTTCTAGGGATAAAATTTTTAAAAGCAGAAAGATTGTCCTTACTCTGAAAGAACTCACAGTCTAGTGATTACAATTCCATGATTTCTTTGGCATCTACAAAGCACTTTTTGATAAGTAAATTTGAGTTTGTTTTCCTTTATAGCATATAATGATTGTTGTTTTATGGGCAGCATTTTAGTTTTTACTATTTACAACTTCTGTGTTGGTTTATCTGCTTTTGAGTTAGATAGGTTTTTCTCTTTATTTTAAGTCTTTCTCATATTCTCAATCACTTATCTCTGGTTTTTCTCCTTGCTCTTTAACCCTTTTCCTTTCACTGATTCTCATTAACATTGGATGTTATTAGCCTTTTCAAGTTTAAGGACTTGATTTGGATCCAACCAGATTAAACTCAAAGGGAGAAGGCTTTCTCCAAACAGCTTCAGGCTTCTTTCTGAAAGATTTTTTCTCTCCCTGTCTTTACATTGTCTGTATTTTCCACCTAGAGCCCAAGAAGCTTTCCTCTTTCTTTTCTTTTCATGGCTAGACAAAATGAGTATCTGTAGCCACCTGTAAGGTAAGAGAAAGAAATTAACACTAAATCAAGATGCAAGGAGGTACTTACTAGAGAATCTCAGAGCTGGATCCTGCAATAGAAACCTGGAAGATTTCTTGCACTACCTGAGATTGCTGTGCTGTGTACACTGCTGGGGAGTGAAGAAAAAGGGGAGAGGAGAAAAGGGAGAGGAGAAAAGATGGGAAGAGGAAATATGGAATGGGACCTCTATTTAAATTCTTTGATGTTATTTCATGAAGCCTTTACCTTGTGGAAGTGTTCCTGCCTTCTTATCTTATAGGTTCAAAGTTAAACTTAAGTTACTCTAGACCTGGTCTACAATTGCTTCTCCCAAAGTTTTAGTTCAGAGAGATTTGTAGAAAACAATTCCACTGTATTCCCAATCACCCTTCTTCCAATTTTCCTTCTTCTCTGTCTCAATCACCTCTTTACTTCCCCTGTTATATTATACTTATCTGTGAACATCATATCTCCCACCCCTAGAAGAATGATGTGGTGCTATTATGCCAGCTCATTGTAAACTCCTTGAAAGCAGAAGCTGTTATTTTTTAAATCTTTATATCCACAAAGACTAGCACAATGCCTTGTAGATAACAAGCACTTAATAAGATTTCGTTGAATTGAATCAATAAGCCCAAAGAGAAGCTAGGACAAATCTTGATCATCTGAGCAAGCATTTGTCTCTGCACTTAAACACCAGAGAAAGATAGGAAAATGTTCAAGCTTTTGTATTATACATTATATTCTTATTAAATAATTTTATTTTAATTCTGTGCTCTCTTCAGTTCTGCAACATCATTTACATTTCTTTCACTTATTTTTCATTTTCCTATTCTCTCCTGAGCTACCTAGGGCAAAATTTCCCTTCCTACCAATCTGTCACCTTTCCCCTCTGTCAAACACTCCCTCCATTACAATACTCTGAACTCTCCTCCTCTATTTTCCATTTTAAAAGACAGAGCTGATTATGAAAATTTAGACCTAAAAGGGACTTGTGGGACATCAAGCACTCCAACCCTATGGTTTTATAATTGAGGTAACCAAAGTCTGGAGAGGGGAATTGATTTGCCTTGGAGCACAGACTCAAGCAGAAAGTAGCAGAGGCTGCATTCAAACCCCAGGATGCAAACTCCAAAGCCAGTGGTCCTTCTGCTATGTCATACTGTTCTGAGAACAGACATTACTCTGTCTCTAGGCCAGACTTGGAGCCATTCCAGCTCATCAGGACCTGGCATAGTTTACAATCTGTTGACAAACCCAGGGTGACCTCTACCCCATGAAGAGGCTTCCAAGTGGGAAATTTAATCATTATCATGATTATCAACATATTATCAGGACAGATCCTTCTTTTCTTATGGTTTATCTTTTTTAAATTTTTTTTAATATTTTATGAAAACAATTCAAGTTCCTATTATTCCTTTATCAGGACAGATCCTTTTTTATAGTTCATCTTTGGGTTTTTTAAAAATACTTTAAGAAAACAATTCAAGTTCCTAGTAATCTTTTTTTTCTATTTGTAACTACATGGAGACATTTTAAGACTTGATAGCTGTTGGCCTTTTGCAAGTTTCCATTAGATGAGGGGAAGAATGCACATATAAATGCCAAGTACACATATCAGATTTATCCATAAAAGAGATGTACAGTAGCTCTTCTGCCTGGCATGTTTCCTTTCCTGGTATGTATTTTCTTATCTGTTATATATGAATGAATGAATGAATGAATGAAAACACTGATTAAGCATTATGTACCATGTGCTAGGAATACAAATATAATTCAAAAAGTAGGATAATCTCTGATCTCAAGGAAATCCCATTGTAATAGGGAAAGACAATTTTATAGGAGAGAGGTACCTAGGCATGGGGCATTTTGATCGAGGCAGTCAAGAGGTATAGTTATTGGAGTCATAGACTAATTGATTAGACATATTCTTTCCATATATAACCTCTGTCCCAAAGCTCATTGGTATAGGACGCTCCTTATCAGTGGAGATGAAAATCTGCATCTTGTGAAGGTTGAAGAGATCTTCCTCATCTGTAAAATGATCTGAAGAAGGAAATGGCAAAGCATTTCAATATCTTTGCCAAGAAAACTACAAATGGGGTCATAAAGAATCAGACATGGTTATATATTTTGAATCCTCCCTAATGTTCTGCTGGGTCCATGACAATGTTTTGTTTTGTTTTGTTTTCCTTCTATCTTTTTTTTTCTATTCTGTTTTTTCTTATTTTTTTAAATCTTTTTTTTTTTTAAAAGAATTGGACATGACCATACAAGAAGAGAACTTTAATTCTGGATCCTTGCCCCCCATTTCAAGCTCTCTTTTTTATAATGCTTTTTATTTTCAAAACATATGCATGGATGATTTGACAACACTGACTCTTGCATAGCCTTATGTTTCAGATTTTCTCCTCGTTCATCCTACCCTCTCCCTAGATAGCAAGAAATCCAATATATGTTAAACATGTTAAAATATATGTTAAATCCAATATGTATAAACATATTTATACAATTTTCTTGTTGCACAAGAAAAATCAGATCAAAAAAAGAAATGAAATGAGTGAGAAAACAAAATGCAAGTAAATAACAACAAAAAGAGTGAGAATGTTATGCTATGATCCACACTCAGTCCCCACAGTCCTCTCTCTGGGTGTAGATGGCTCTCTTCATCACAAGATTATTGGAATTAGCAACAATTATCTCATTGTTAGAAAGAGTCAGGTTAATCAGAATTGATCTTCGTATAATATTGCTGTTGTTGTGTACAATGATCTCCTGGTTCTGTTCATTTCATTTAGCATCAGTTCATGTAATTCTCTCCAGGCCTCTCTAAAATCATTCTACTGATCGTTTCTTATAGAACAATAATATTTCATAATATTCATACACCATAACTTATTCATCCATTCTCCAACTGATGGGCATCCACTTAATTTCTAGTTTCTTATTACTATGAAAAGGGATGCCACAGTTTGTACATGAGGATCCCTTTCCTTACTTTAAGATCTCTTTGGGATATAGGCCCAATAGAAACTGCTGGGTCAAAGGGTATGCACAGTTTGATAACTTTCTGAACATAGCTTCAAATTGCTCTCTAGAATGGCTGAATTCGTTCATAGTTCCACCAAAAATGTATCAGTGTCCCAATTTCCCCATATCCCCTCCATCACTCATCTTTGTCTTTTCCTATTATCTTAGCCAATCTGACAGGTGTGTAGTGGAATCTCAGAGTTGTCTTAATTTGCATTTTTCTGATCAATAGTGATTTAGAGAAATAGTTTTAATTTGTTATTCTGAAAATTGTTTGTTCATATCTTCTGACCATTTATCAATTGAAGAATGATTTGAATTCTTATACAGTTGAGTCAGTTCTCTATATATTTTAGAAAATGAGGCCTTTATCAGGACCCTTAAATGTAAAAATGATTTCCCAATTTATTGCTTCCCTTCTGATATTATCTGCATTGATTTTGTTTGTACAAAATTTCTTTTTAGCTTAATATAATTAAAATTATCTATGTGATGTTAAATTATGACTTTCAGTTCTTCTTTGGACACAAATTCCTTTTTTCTTCACAGATCTGAGAGATAAACCATCCTATGTTCTCCTAATTTGCTTATAATATTACTCTTTATGTCTAAATCATGAACCCATTTAGATATTATCTTGGTATGTAGTGTTAGGTATGGGTCAACCCCTGATTTCTTCCATACTAGTTTCCAATTTTTCCAGCAATTTTTGCCAAATAGTGAGTCCTTATTCCAAAAGCTGGGGTCTTTGGGTTTGTCAAATACTATTTTGTCCTGTGACCCTAATCTATTCCACTGATCAGCTACTCTCTTTCTTAGCCAGTACCAAATAGTTTTGATGACCATTACTTTATAAAATAATTTTAGGTCTGGCACAGCTAGGCCACCTTCATTAGCAATTTTTTCCATTCATTCCCTTGAAATTCTTGTCCTTTTGTTCTTCCAGATGAACTTTGTTACTATTTTTTTCTAGATCTGTAAAATACTTTCTTGGGAGTTTGATTGGCATGGCACTAAATAAGTAGATTAATTTAGGTAGTATGGCCATTTTATTATATTTGTTTGGCCTACCATGAGCACTTGATATTTTTCCAATTGATTAGATCTGACTTTATTTGTGTGAAAAGTGGTATAGTTGTGTTCATATTGTTCCTGACTTTGCCTTGGCAGATAGACTCCCAAATATTTTATATTACTGATAGTTATTTTAAATGGAATTTCTTTTTGTATCTCTTGCTGTTGGACTTTGTTGGTAATATATAAAAATGTTGAAGATTTGTGAGGATTTATTTTGTATCCTGCAACTTTGCTAAAGTTATAAATTGTTTCTAGTAGTTTTTTAGTTGATTCTCTAGGGTTCTCTAAGTATATCATCATATCATCTGTAAAGAGTGATAATTTGGTTTCCTTATTACCTAATCTAATTCCTTTAACGTATTTTTCTTCTCTCATTGCCAAAGATAACATTTCTAATACAATATTGAATAGTAATGATGATAGTGGGAATAGTTCTAATTTGCCTCCAGTACATATGATGATTGCTAATGGTTTTAGATAAATGCTACTGATCATTTTAAGGAAAACTCCATTTATTCCTATACTAACTAGTATTTTCAATAGGAATGGGTGTTGGATTTTATCAAACATTTTTTCTGCATCTATTGAGATAATTATATGATTTTTGTTAGTTTGGTTATTGATATAGTCAATTATGCTAATAGTTTTCCTAATATTGAATCAGCCCTGCATTCCTGGTATGAATTCTACTTGATCATAGTGTATTATTCTGGGGATGACTTTCTGTAATCTAGTTGCTAATATTTTATTTAAGATTTTTGCATCAATATTCATTAGGGAAATGGTCTATAATTTTCTTTCTCTATTTTCACCTTCTCTGGTTTAAGCTATCAGCACTATATCTATGTTATAGAAATAATTTTGTAGGACTCCTTCTTTCCTCACTTTTTCAAATAGTTTATATAGTATTGGAATTAATTGTTCTTTGAATGTTTGGTAGAATTCATGTGTAAAGCCATCTGGTCCTGGAGATATTTTCTTAGGGAATTAATTAATAGCTTGTTCTATTTCTTTTTCTAAAATGGGACTATTTAAATAATTTATTTCCTCTTCTGTTACCTGGGCAATCTATGTTTTTGTAGATATTCCTCCATTTCATTAGATTATCAAATTTATTGGCATGTAGTTGGGCAAAATAACTCCTAAGTTTTTGTAGATATTTCTCCATTTCATTAGATTATCAAATTTATTGGCATGTAGTTGGGCAAAATAACTCCTAATTATTGCTCTAATTTCCTCTTCATTGGTGGAAAGTTCTCCTTTTTATTTTTTAGACTGACTTCAAGACTCTTAAAGTGAAATCTCCCAAATTAGAATAGAGTGACCTTCCAGGTTTTACAGAGAAGATGGAGGGAGGTCAGTCCTACTTCAGGTTGCTGAATGAAAAATCTCTGGAAAGACATGAGGGAGCAGACAGTCTCTTTCATATCCCCATGCCCACTTGCCACTCTACTTTCTCCTTGAGTGAGATCTACAATACTCTTGGTTGAGCTGAGTTTTCTCATTCCCAATGGGAGGAGAGCTCCCTCACTCTGTATTATCTGCTATAAATTCTTAAATATATACATATATATATATTTAAGAATATATGTATATATATATTTAAGAATATATGTATATGTATATATATATTCTCTTATTTACAGTTAGCTACTGATTTGCATCAATGGGTTTCTTTATTTTTTTTCTATATGTGTTCATTGTGGAATTTGTTTTAGGTGGGAAGTGAATCAGACCTTGGATGTAAAACTTGAGGTCCCCCTTTCCCCACAAAAATAATGAAACAGTAAAAGGTTAGATGGAATTCAATCATATCACCAAAATAATAATTCTTAAGGGAACAGATATTTCTAACTTGGAATTCTTTCTGTGTCTATGTCTGTCTCTCTCTCTCTGTCTTTGTCTCTATCTGTCTCTGTTTCTGTCTCTGTGTCTCTCTGTCTCTGTCTCTGTCTCTCTCTTTGTTTCTGTCTCTTATCTCTCTCTCTCTCTCTCTCTCTCTCTCTCTCTCTCTCTCTCTCTCTCTCTCTCTCTGTCTCTCTGTCTCTCTCTCTGTCTCTCTCTCTTTGTTTCTGTCTCTTATCTCTCTCTCTCTCTCTCTCTCTCTCTCTCTCTCTCTCTCTCTCTCTCTCTCTCTTTCTCTCTCTCTTTCTCTCTCTGTTTTTCTCCTTCTCTCTCCCCATCTCCCCCTCTCTCCATCTCTCTGGAGCAAAGTGGCCTCCACATCCCTAACCTCCTGCTTCCCCTTCTGGCAAAAATGAAAGTGTCCCTCAGGGAAGAATAGGAGGAAAGAGACTAAAGATGTCTATTCTACTTCCCTTTGAACTATATTCTACCACACTTCCTTCTCTGGGGGTCCACTCTAAACTTGTCCATTATTCCTCTTTGCTACCCGAAAGTAGAAATGTTGATTTGATTACTCTTCCCAAAGCTAGAGTTAGAAAATGGCGGAGAAGGCAAGGAGAAGGGAGAGTTCATGCATGGAAGCAGGGCATGAAGAAGGCTGGGAAGCAATAGTGTAGTTGGCCTAGAAATGATAAGATCTCATTGATCAGACAGTCTGGAACTATTAAGGTCTGGAATTACAAAAACATGGGGTAGATAGATGAATGGGCAGCTTTAACTAAGTGTTTTATACAGTATGTAACAATTGAGATTGAGTTTCCCAGAAACTCAAAAACCATGTAATAAGGCATTGAGGTTAAGATCTATGCCACAGGAGTAAGCACCCATGCAGCTGAAACCTTGAAGTGCTAAAGCAACATTTCTTGCCCCTACCCTTCCATACTTTAGCTTGAATCTTCACTTTTCTTTCTCATCCAGTGCAAGATGAAGTCATATTATTTTATATACAGACATTATTATTGCCAACAGTTTTTGACAGAACCAGTACACATTCTTCTCTGGACCTGGAGTTAGGAAAACCAAAGTTCAAATTTGGCTGCAGATATTTACTATCTGTGTGATCCTGAAAAAGTCACTTTAACCTGCTTGCCTCAGTTTCCTCATCTTAAAATGGAAATAATAATAGAATCTACTCATAGGATTGATATGAGGATCAAATGAGATAATACATGTAAAGAATTCTATGAACCTTAAGATGCTATATAAATATTAGTTGTTTTGTTTTTATGATTATGATTAGAAAAGTTTGAGTTTAGCAAAAGTGCTGTATTTTAAACAACGCAAATTTTAGTCTCCTTATAGTTGTATAATTAGCATGGTATATTGGATTAAGAACCAGGATTCAAAAGAAAACTCAACATTCATTTTTGGTAAGATTTTGAGTCCTAAATTTTTCTCCCTCCTTCCTGTCCCTCTCCCCTTCCCAAGATGGCAAGTAATCTGATATAGGTTATATATTTCCATATTAGTCATGTGAAATAATTGAAAAATATTAGTCATGTGAAATATTAGTCATGTGAAATAATTGAAAAAATATAATTCAGTGAAAAAAAGGAGATGATCTGATCCAATTCCTTCTTTTAACAGAAAAGGAAACTGAGATCTAGAGAAGTTAATTGATTTGTCTATGGTCACACAAGAAGAAAAATGACAGCCAGGATTTGAAAACAGATTTCCTAACTCCAAATCCAATAAGACACTGCTCAAACTGAAGTAATGCCTCTAAAATTGATGCCTCCTAAAACTAAGGTATTCCACCAAACCCCCAGTACTGGGGTCAGAACTGATTCATTCAAATCAACATAGGGCAGAAAAAGATGTAACCAGGGATGGTTACAAGGAGTCTCAGACCCTATGGCTTTCAGGCCATACCAAAAGGAGTAAGACTATGAGGGATTTGTGGAATGATTCCTAATCCATGAACTTCTTTGAGTCAATTTGCACAAAATTCTTGTTGGATCTCTTTCTACTATGTCATAATACCTCTTCTTGTTACCATAAATCCAGAAGATAGAATTTACTCACCAGTGAATATGAACTAGAACTTTGACAGTTTTTTGAAGTTCCTAAAATCTTAATGTTATTTAAGGATCCTTAAGTAGTCTTAAGCATCATATTAGTTGATTAGTCCTTAGCTTGTTTACTGGATTCTATAAATCATCAGTTACATTAGGCATATCTTAACCTTGGTACTTCCTAGCAGCTATAGCAGTAAGTGGTGATTTCACATTTGATCTATGTTTCTGTCCCTTACCCCAATTGACCTGCTCTCGGTTTTTTGTTTCTGGCATAATATTCACCAAACAGTAATATCACTTAACACCAAAGGCCAATACTTCAGAGAAAGGTACAGTAGAGACAAGGAAGCTTTGTCATCAATTTCTTTTTTTCATCAAAGTTGCTAATAAACTAAGTATTGAGTAACTAATGCTGTATGTAAATGTTGACCTAAAAACCACAGGTCATTTTCATCTTTTTCCTGTTCTTAGGAGTGACTCCTTACTGAAACAAATTATAAAAATATGAGCCATTCCCCAATTGATAAATGGTCAAAAGATATGAACAGGAAGTTTTTGGAAGAAGAAAAAAACCTATCTATAGTCCTTAGAAAAAATGTCCTAACTAACTATTGATTAAAGCAATTCAACTTAAAACAACTCTGAGTTACTGTTTTATATCTATAGATTAGCTAATATGGAGTCACTGTGGAAAAGCAAGAACATTAATGTGTTGTTGAAATAGTTGTGATCAGTCCAACAATTCTGGAGAACAATTTGGAATTATGCTCAAAGGACTCTAAAGCTGTTTGATACCATTGCTAGGTCTGTATCTCAAAGGGATCAAAGAAAAATGGAAAAGACCTATATGTACAAAAACATTCATAGCAGCTCTTTTTGCATCAAAGAATTAGAAACTGAGGGGATGTCCATCAATTGAGGAATGTATGGACAGGTTGTAGTATATGATTATGATGAAATAGTATTGCACTATAAGAAATGACAAGGCAGCTGGTTGCAGAAGAATCTGGGAAGACATATATGAATTGATGCAAAATGAAGTGAGCAGAAATAGGAGAACATTGTATATAGTAACAGCAATATTTTACAATGATCCAAAACAACTCCAAAGGAGTCATGATAAATATCCATTTCCAAAGAGGAAACTGATTTACTACAAGTGCAAATTGAAGTATGTGTTTAAATTTTCTTTATTTTTTCACTTTTTAAAAAATTACAACATGGCTAACATGGAAATATGTTTTACATGATTTCATATGTATAACTGATAAATTGCTTGCCTTCTCAATGGGTGAGGAAAATCTGGAAACGAGAGAATTTGGAACTCAAAAAAATTTTAGCAAAAAAATGTTAACAAGCAAACAAATAAATAAAAGATGAATTTTTAAAGAGGGTGATTTAAGTATTTTAATAGTAATTTATTTAATTAAGTATTTTATATTTAATATTATTTAATAGGCATCTACGAATGCTTATTGATTTATTAATAATTAATAATAATAATAATAATTTAGTGGGTGGGTATAGAAAGGAAAAACTGGTAAAAGTTTTCAAAAGAAGAATTGAAAACCATCAACAAATCTTTTTGGGGAAAAAGATGCTATAAAATGCTCAGTAATAAGAAGAGAAATTCAAATTAATACAGCACTTAGATTTCACCTTACATCCAGGAAATCAGCAGACTGGTAGAAGATGGAAATAATCAATGTTGTCTAGGAAGATGGACAACAATAATGGGCTCTGGGTAGAACTGTGACTTTTCTTACTCTTCTGAAAATCTGTTTGGAATTATGCAAGAAATGTTACTAAGCTGTCTAAAATTCATCCAACAATTAGATCTACATTCCAAGGAGTTCTCACTAACAGAAAGAAGTTCTCACATGTTACAAAATACGTATAACAGTCCTTTTGTAGTAAAAAAAAAAAAAAAAAAAAAAAAAAAACTGACAAATTATGTGCCCATCAGTTGGGTAATAATTGAACAAATTGTGGTGTATGAATGTGTAAGCTCTTTGAGGACAAGCACTATCTTTCTTTCTGTTTTCATTTATATTCCCAGTGCTTAACACAATGCCTGGAACACAATTATTTAATAAATACTTCTTGATTTGACTTTACTTGAAAGCTCTTAAATTAGTTAATGACCACTATCAACAGACTTCTTTTCTCCAGTTTAAATATCTTCATTTATATCAACCCATTTGGAAATCTTGTCTCTGGATACTTTCCATTCTCCTTCCTAAAATGTAGAAATATACCCTCCCAACAAGAATCAAAGAGACATCCAGTTAAAATCCTGGCTCTGACACATTACCAGCTATGAGACAAGTTACTTACCTTTGAGTCTCAATTTTCCCATTTATAAAATAGAGATGATCATACTTACATTACCTACCTTACAGGGTTATGGTGAAGAGAGTATTTTGTAAACCACAAAAGTATAGGGACAGGTCATCTCCCAACATGAGAAGACATCAGAATATGTCTTTATGCAGTAAATACTCATCATCAATTTCAAGTTTGTAAAACCAATTCAGATTCATCATTTATTTAATTTATTTTTTTCTTTTTCCCCCCTTTGAACTCAATGTTCTACAATAAATCATGGGATATTATAGCAATTAAAAAGAGCATTTGCTTTTAAAAGAACTCAAGGTATATAATAGGAGACAGGACCAATGCCACAAACTCACCTCCCAGCTTCCCAAACTTCCAGGGAATATAGGTTGTGAATTCTCTAGCACTACAAATGGGTAAAAGGAGGAAAACAGGGTTCTAAGCCTACTCTTTCAGCATGTCTGTGCATATTATACCATCATATCAGTGCATTGCAAGCAACCAAGGAAGTATTGATGAATATTAATGTATTAGCAAACTGGCCATCAATCAGACCCAGGTATCTCAGGGCTTTAAAAATATTGCCTCTCAGCACCAAATCTGCAGTTCAATTGAAATCTTGCAACTATGGTTGCATGGGAAGACATCTGCAGCCATTGCTTCCACGCCATAGAGGGAAAAAGCCCTTTGTTAGTAATGGCAGGTAGCAAATGTATTTGAAAGGGAGTTCACAGGGCAGTGAGGTGGTACAGTGAATAGAGGACTGATCTTGGAATCAGGAGGACCTGAGTTTGAATTCAGACTCAGACATTTTATACATACTAGCTGTGCAACCCTGACCAAGTCATTTAATCCCAATTGCCTAGCAAAAAATAAATAAATAAAAAGAAGTTCCTTGCCTATAATTCATTCTGCCTCTTCCGGACCTTCTAAAATTTCACCTTCTACTGGACACTTTCTCTTAACACCCCAAATTTCAGGGCTTTCCTTCTCAGTTATTTCCTATTTATCTTGTAAATAGCTTGCTTTGTAAAGAATTGATGTTATCTTCATCCATTAGATTATAAATTTTTTGAGGGCAGGAACTGTCTTGCTTCCTTTTTTCCCCAGATCTTAGCACATAATAGATGCACATAAAAATGTTTATTATATTAAATTGCATTGAGTCAAACCTTATTGAAATTTCCCCATATCTTGTCTCCCTTCATTTTCTTCTAATCAGAGCACATGCTGGATAGCATCATCACTTGATGTACTCTGCACAGATTTGTGAAGAATAATATCCATAAAGAAGAACTTACTCTCAATGAATCTCAGTTTTCTTATCTATAAAATGAGGAGATTGAATTAGATAATATCCTCTCCCAGTTATAAATCTATGATCTTCTGATCCCAAAAGGAAGAGACTTTTTTCTTCCTCTTTCCCTCTTTGCTTCTGAGTTCTAAAAATCTGTTAGCCTAGAGTCTATATTTGATTTTCCTCCATCATTTAAATGTCACTTCAGAACAAAAGCCATCTTTTGATTTTCTAATGAAGTGTCAAGCTCTAAAAAAAAAGACCAACTAGTATTAAAGAAAACAGGGAAAAAAGAACAAAAGCAATATTTCCCAAGCTTAGAGACCTAGGTATCAGAGATACAGAAATTTGGTTGTGTTATGTTAACACCCACCTGGATGTTCTTGATAAATAATTCACAAGCAATTTGCTTGTTTGGAAGATTAAAAATGGATTTGAAGCTCTGTTTTCCCTCAAAGTGCCTGGCGTTGATTTAAGCAGCAAAGACAATAATAAACCAATTTTTCAAGAGATTTCACGCCAAGGGGAAAATGCGGAGAGGTGGCATAGGGCCAGGTTTTGTCCAGCTCCATAAAAGCATTTCCAAAAGGGAGTAATAGAATGTTGCAACTGTTCCCAGTTCCCACCAATGTGCTTGGTGTAGAATTGTTCTCTGTTTCCGGCCAAAAGATGTGTGCATCTGCCTCTCAAAGATTAAACCATATTGGTTGACAAGAAATAAGCATTAGGAAAGCACTTTTTTTGCTGTTGTTAAAAGCATGTTTTCTTTTCGTTAAGCTTTAAAGGAAGGACAATAAATTAGCATCCTCAATTTTGAAATGGAAGCTGGATCGTTTTTGCTATTCAATGCTCATCTCAGGAGGCTGAGGGCACTGAGTAATGAGGACAGGGCACAAGAGAACAAGAAAAGTGAGCTTGAAGAGTTAGGCACAAAAGCAATATTTGATTCAAAGGTCACATAGCTACCTCCAGCAACCACTGATGTCCTACTATGATCATTTGTTACAAAGGACTGGCTCATTTTCTCTTCTCAGCTCCCACTTGGAACACCTGTCCGATCTCACACAAAGGAGGGTAGCAACACAAACTTAATGAACAAAACATGTTCGTGGAATACAATCACTCTGACATCAATGTGTTTTTAAATCGCTTGGCTGACATGAGCATCTGACTTTATCCTGACTTTTGGTTTCCCCTCCTCCCTCTTCTTGATTTGTTATTCATCTATCACTTTGACTTTGTGGGGAATTCAGATAATAAGAGAAAGATTTCTTCTCCAGAAACATGATCCTTCTGATGTTTTGTTTATCTTTTTTTATTTTAAAATTTTGTGCCCCCTGCCCAAGGACAGTGGGACATAAATACATGAAACTAACACATACATTACATTAAATAAATCACAAAGCAATAAAACCTCTTAAGCTAATCAAATTTTTTTTCTTTTTCTGTTTAATATTTTATTTTCTCCAATTACAGGCAAAAACTATTTTTGACATTTTAAAGAATTTTTGAGTTCCAAATTGTCTCTCTCACTCCC
This sequence comes from Sminthopsis crassicaudata, assembly GCF_048593235.1. Lineage (NCBI taxonomy): Eukaryota > Metazoa > Chordata > Mammalia > Dasyuromorphia > Dasyuridae > Sminthopsis > Sminthopsis crassicaudata. Next base: position 206,720,562 of record NC_133621.1, read on the forward strand.
TCTCTTCCCATACCCCTCATTGAGAAGGAGCAATTTGATATGGGTTTCATCTGTGCAGTCATGTAAAACATAATTCCATATTTGTCATGTTGTGAAAGAAAACAGAGACCAAAGGAAAAAAAAAGAAAAAAAATTAAAAGTTTAATAAAGTGTGCTTCCATCAGTTCTTTTTCTGCAAGTGGATAGCATTTTTTCATTGCAAGTTCTTTGGAACTGTCTTGGATCACTATATTGTTAAGATCTGCCATATCATTCACAGCTGATTGATGCCCAATATTGCTATTGCTGTGTATAGTGTTCTCCTGGTTCAGCTCATTTCACTTTGCATCATTTCATGTAAGCCTTTTCAGGTTTTTCTAAGAGTATTATGCTCATCATTTCTGATACACAATAACATTTCATCACAAATACATACCACAACTAATATAAGCCATTCTTCAATTGATGGGCATCCCTCAATTTCTAATTCTTTGCTCCCACAAAAAAAAAAAGAATTACTATAAATATTTTATACCTATAGGTCCTTTCCCTTTTTTGTTTTTTTTTAATCTTTCAGGATACAGACCTAGTAGTGGTATTGCTGGGCCAGAGGGTATTCACAATTTCATAGCCTTTTGGGGATAATTCCAGATTGCTCTCCAGAATGGTTAGATAAGTTCACAACTCCACCAGCAATGCATTATTGTCCCAGTTTTCCCATATCCCTTCAACATCCTCTTTTCTATTTAACCAGTCTGATAGGTTTGAGATGTTACTTAAGAGTTGTTTTTATTTGAATTTCTCTATTCAGTAGTGATTTAGAGCATTTTTATATGACTATAGATAGCTTTGATTACTTCATCTAAAAACTGCCTGTTCATATCCTTTGACAATTTATCAATTGAGAAATCAATAAATTATAAAATTTACTCAGTTCTCAATTTAGGAAATAAAGCCTTTAACAGAAAAAATTGCTGTGATTTTTTTAACAATTGTTATTACTGTGTGTTTTCCTCCATATCCTCTATATCCAATTAAATGTGTATGTTATTCCCTCTTTGAGTCAATTCCAATGAGAGTAAGGTTCAAGAGCTTCCCCCTACCTCTTTAATCTTCCCCTCCACCAAACAAAAGCATTCTATTTCTTCTTTCCCCCTTCTCCCAGTTCATCCCTATTTCTCACCCCTTAATTTTATTTTTAGATATCATCCCATCATATTCAATTCATATCCATGCCTAATATCTATGAATATCCCTTTTAATTGTTCTAAAGTTCTTAGGAATTGCAATTACCTTCCCATGTAGAAATACAAACAGTTTAACCTTATTGAATCCCTTATGATTTCTCTTTTCTATTTACCCTTTTATGTTTCTCTTGAGTCTTATATTTGAAAATCAAATTTTCTTCTCAGTTCTGGTCTTTTCATCAGGAATGCTTGAAAGTCCTCAATTTCATTAAATATTCTTTTTCCTTCTGAAAAATTATACTATTTTATTGGGTAAGTAATTCTTGATTGCAATCCATTGCTCTCTAGAATATCATTTTTCAAATCCTCCAGTCCTTTAATGTAGGAGCTGCTAAATCGTGTGTTATTCTGACTGTGACTCCATGATATTTGAATTATTTCTTTCTGGCTGTTTGCAATGTTTTCTGCTGGAATTTGGATATAATATTCCTGGGAGTTAGTTAATGGAAGAATAATCTTCTCCCACATCCTACAGACGAGTATCGAAAGGACCATAGATTGAGAGGTGATCTCAGAAACCAGCTAGTCCAACCTTCTCATTTAGCAAAGGACACTAAGATCTGGGGAATGGAAGAGACTGGCTGAGTGAGGACATACAGATAATAAATGTGAGACGCAGGCTGTGAACACTGGTGCTCTGCCACCAAAACCAAAACCCTGAACCACATTACCTCCCTATCTCTCTCATGACATGACAACTTTCAGTCCCGATTAGCAATTGGAAAAATCTAATAATTTCCAAAGAAAACTTTACCATGACTGCAACCCTACTCATTCCCTCAAAACCAAGAGTTTTTGCTTATCTATGTATCGAGGGAGAAACACGGAAGTCTTTGGTTCCATATTTCACTGAATCACATTGATATACATAAAGTGCAAATCTTAGATTGCAGAATGACTGCAGAGAAAAAAGAAAAGGGAAAATGGAGAAGAGATATAATGCTACTTCAGACTCAAACTACAGAAATTAGTCTTTTGATATCTCTGATTCTTGTTTCTGTATCTCTTGCACCAGCTTTCTCTACCTTTTTCATCCTCTCTTCCTATCCCACACCTTTCCCCAAGGACACTAACAACAGAATCCATTGCTATGTCAACTTAAAGAAGACAACCAATTGCTCTAAACCATGAGTCATTTCTACCATCATTAAAGTGTGAATGAATTAATGTTCAGTTTATTATAGCAATTTTAAAAATTAGCATGGTTATTATATTTTCCCATTGGCAGAATGCTTCAATGACATTTTTTATTAATATTCTCCAAAGCTCTCTGAGGCAAGTCTAACTAATTCCAATATATTTTAATACTTTAATAGCTGGCTACCAGATAATGGATTCCTTGGCCATGGCAACCTTTAAAACTTCGAGATATTAAATAATGAAATTGAGGCACAAAATTTTTTTTAAAACTCAGAAGTGAGTCAAATAACAGATCAGTCAATTGTAATTGTCAATGCGGTGGTTCAATGGATAAGGCAGAGAGCTCTATCTGGAAGAAAGGAATTCAAATCCAGTTTTAGACACTACTAACTGTATGACCCTAGAAAAGTCACTCCATCTCTGTTTACTTTAGTTTCCTCATCTGTAAAATGGGAATAATAGCCCCAACTATCTCCTGGAGTAGCTATGAGGATTATTCTAAAGTGCTTATCAGAGCAGGATGATTTCAGAAAGGCCTGGAGAGACTGACATGAACTGATGCTGAGTGAAATGAGCAGGACCAGGAGATCATTATATACACTTCAACAACAATGCTATATGATGATCAATTCTGATGGACGTGGCCCTCTCCAATAATGAGATGATCCAAATCAGTTCCACTAGAACAGTAATGAATAGAACCAGCTACACCCAGTGAAAGAACTCTGGGAAATGAGTGTGAACCATTACATAGAATTCCCAGTCCCTCTAATTTTGCCCGCCTGCATTTTGGATTTCCTTCACAGATTAATGGTACACTATTTCAAAGTCTGATTCTTTTTGTGCAGCAAAATAACTGTTTGGACATGTATACATATATTGTATTTAACTTATACTCTAACATATTTAAGATGCATTGGTCAACCTGCCATCTGGGGGAGGGAGTGGGGGGAAGAAGGGGAAAAATTGGAACAAAAGGTTTTGCAATTGTCAATACTGAAAAATTACCCATTCATATATCTTGTAAATAAAAAAAAACTATAATAAAAAATAAAGTGCTTGGTAGAGAACCTGGCACATAATAAATGCCACATAAATGTTATCTATTATTACTATTCAATTATTTTTAAACTTTTTTGTCAAAAATCTATCTTTATTTTGCCTTCACTACCAAATGAGAAAGAAAGAAAAACAAATCTTGTTAAAATACACATAATTAAACAAAAACAAATTATTGCAATGACTATGTTCAGAAAATAGATATTAACTTGTACAATCTATCTTATCTCTATAAAGAAATGAATAGTATATTTAATTTGAGTCCTATGGAATAACGGGTGGGCATTATGTGATTAATTAAAGATACTAGAATTTGCAGTACTAGGTCTTTACAATATATTTGTCACTATATAAACCATTTTCCCTGGTTTTGCTCACTTTACTCTGTATCAAGTTTATGAGTCTTCCCAGGTTTTGTCTGAAACCATCCTCATCATTTCTTATAACACTACAGCATTCTATCACATTTATATATTTCTAATATCACATATATAGTCAACATATATAAATATCACATTTATATGTGTATATTTGTGTACACACGCACACACACACACACACACATACACACACACATATATATATATATATATATATATATATAATATTCCATTACATATATTTATATAACTGGTGGGCAGCCCCTTAGTTTCTAACTCTTTGCCACCACAGGAAAAAAAAAAGAACTGCTACAAATATCTTTGTATATCCTTAAAGCTTATTTTACTTAAAACAATTTCCTCACTTAACCTACTCTTTCTCTTATTCTCTGCTCTCTTTTACTCTTTTCCTCCTGTTTCTCTGTTGAGTTTAGTATATTTCTGTATTCTTTCTATTATTTTTTTCTCCTTAGGGTGGAGATCTGTGTTTTCTTTCACAACTTGACTTTTATAAAAATGTTTTGCATAACTTCACACATGGTTTTTTAAATTGTGGGTAAGGACAAGGAAGAGAAACTAGAACTCAAAAAATTTAAAAACAAATGTATTTTTTTTTGTTTTGAGTATAATGGGGAAAATAACTAAAATTTTTAAAGAATTAGAAAAATTTTTTAAAAATTCTTCTATAACTCTCATTTTTTTTACCAATTTTCTCCTTAAGCTAATTATTTCATTAATAAAATCATTCTAAAAAAAACTCTTGCTTTATTTCTTCCAGCGATTTTAACTGAATTTATGCCTAAACTATATTTTGAATAAGGTTTTACTCTTTTTAGGTGGAGTTCTTTTTTTTTAACATTTTCATTCTTGCATCCTACTTCCTGACTTCTGATTTGATGATGTGGCAGGATTCTTTCCATTCCTGGAAAGGTCTGGACTGGCCCTGTTGCTGCTTTCTTGAGGTGCTGAGTATTTTGTTATTCTAGGACTTCAGGGCTGGGGCCTGGAAGCTGTCAGTGTTCCTAAAGTGATCATACAAGTCAAAGCCTGATTACTGCTCTCTTGGTCTGAGCTTTGCAAGTTTCTGACCTGGGTTTATGTCTGAGCAACACACTTGTGGGCTTATCCCACTTGGCGATCCAAAATACTGTTGCTATACTCAGAGTAACAGAACTACAGGCTCCCAGCTACACCCAGCAAAAGAACTCTGGGAGATGACTATGAACCACTTCATAGAATTCCCAATCCCTCTAATTTTGTCCGCCTGCATTTTGGATTTCCTTCACAGGCTAATTTTACACTATTTCAAAGTCCGACTCTTTTTGTACAGCAAAACAACTGTTTGGTCATGTATACATATATTGTATTTAACTTATACTTTAACATATTTCACATGGATTGGTCAACCTGCCATCTGGGGCAGGGGGTAGGGGGAAGGAGGGGAAAAGTTGGAACAAAAGGTTTTGCAATTGTCAATGCTGAAAAATTATCCATGCATATATCTTGTAAATTAAAAGCTATAATAAAAAAAAATAAAAAAAACTACAAGTTCCCCTGTGGTCTGTTATTTGTACATGGGTCATTCTACTGAATGGCTTCAGCCTAGTTTGGAGACTGAAACTGAGATCCTGCTCTGCTCTGGAGGTCAAGGCTACCCAGCAACTACTTGTTCCTCCCTCCACATATGGCCAAGGCCTGTGACTATTCCTCCCCCATGAAAGCATCCCTTAGACTCAGGTCCCTAAGTCAGTTTGCCCTGAATCTATGAGCCAGAACTGGATAGTGAACAAAGAGTAGCTAAGTAGTACTTAGTCTTTTGCTTTGCAAAAATGTAGGTTCCTCTCTGCTGGATTTGAAATCTCTTCTTACTCTGTGACTCAGCCTTTCTCTGTGCTGAAATACTCTACATAGGTATTGATGGCCAGAACCCATCTTTAGTTTCTACAGACTTCTTTGTCTCCCTTTGCAGACAGCCGGAAGAAAAAATGACTCACTGAATGCAGATCAAAGCATGTTACTTTCCCTTTTTGTTTTTTTAATTTCTCAAAGGTTTTTCCTTTGGCTCTGATTTTTCTTTTACAACATGACTGATGTGTGACTCTGGGGAAGTCACTTAACCCTGATTGCCTTGCCAAAAAAAATGAATGTTGAAAACTGTCTTTATATGCAATTGGGAAAAAAACTATTTTTAAGCCAAGGAAAGGGGAGAGAAAAAATTGATTCAATGAGATTTGTTTTCCTTGGATTTCTTGCTCAGTACTTGGTCTGACACATTTTCTAGATCCATTTGAAGCCATTCATCTAATTATGAGAAGAAAGGTTATCAGGGAAAACTTGATCAACTTCACAAACTCCCCAATTAACTTGGTAAGATTACGGAACAGAGCCCTTTGTAGGACATCTGAGGGTCATTTCCCTGTGGAGAATAAGTATTTCTACTATGAGTTTGTTGAGAAGACACAGGAGACATGGTGAGAGGTTTCCTCCAAAGCAGGTGAGAGTGAGGGGGAGCTTGCATTCCCATCATGGTCTAAAAATGACCTGACAGATGTATTGTCTCTATCCTCATTACTCTTCCTTTGCTTTTCCCCTTATATCTTTTTCTGGGTGATTTTCTGGATGGAATGTCTCCATCCTCCTACCCCCCCAGTGGTTACTGATGACTTTCAGTAGAATTGACCAATTAATATGCATTTGTTAGAGAAAGGCACCTTGTCTATACTGAAGATAAAATGGTACAAAATGAAATAGTCCCTGGCTGAGCTTATATTCACCCAGGGAAAACAAGGGCCCACAGAAGTATACATGAGCCTTATAGGGTCTGTAATAGCTGATAGTTCCCAGTAGCTCCGGATTTCTTTACTCCTCGTGGCTCTCCCTAACCTTTTCTTCTGCCCCAGTGGGAATTGTGGCTCTCTCAGTGCTTCCTGTGCCTTCTCAGAGGCACCCACCCACAAGAGCAGAGGATATAAGAGAAAAGTGAAAAAAGTATACACAAATTATCATGTCCCTTTGGTGCTTAATAAACATCTACTGTATGGCTGATTACTTAGTCAAGTGACTTCTACCTCTTTAACTACAAAAGTGAAGAGCTTTCTTGCAATTGCAGATAGTCAGAGTGGATAGAATGGCTTAGAGTAAGCAAGGCGTGAGTTAAAATCCTGCCTTGTGCTTATTAGCTATGTAAACCTGGGCATGTTGCTTCAGCCTTAGTTTCCTCAGCTGTAAAACTGTAATAATAATAATAATAATAATAATAATAATAATAATAATAATAATAATAATAATAATGACACCTACTTCATAGGATTATAGTGAGCATCAAAAAAGATACTATATATAAAGTGTTTAGCAAAACTGTAAAGTAATATCATTATTATTATTAGTTATGATTAAAAATCATGTGATCAATTTAATATCCACTTATTACTACAGGCAAGTCTTCTGCTCTGGGTACCCTGGGCCATTTCTAGTGGGCCACATGTCTGCTGGCTAAGGATCACAGGATTTTACACATTGGTATGGAATATGCAGCAATTTCTTGTTTCTCATGATAGCATCAGGGAGCTAAGAATATAGCCAAAGAATCAGCCACTGAGTCAGGAAGAGCTCTCTCAATAGACAACTCTGAGATACCACTACACACCTGTCAGACTGGCTAAGATGACAGGAAAAGATAATGATGAATGTTGGAGGGGATGTGGGAAAATGGGGACACTGATGCATTGTTGGTGGAGCTGTGAAAGAATCCAGCCATTCTGGAGAGCAATTTGGAACTATGCCCAAAAGTTATCAAAATGTGCATACCCTTTGACCCAGCAGCGCTACTACTGGGATTATATCCCAAGGAAATACTAAAAAAGGGAAAGGGACCTGTATGTGTCAAAATGTTTGTGGCAGCTCTTTTTGTAGTGGCTAGAAACTGGAAGATGAATGGATGCCCATCAATTGGAGAATGGTTGGGTAAATTATGGTATATGAATGTTATGGAATATTATTGCTCTGTAAGAAATGACCAGCAGAATTATTTCAGAAAGGCCTAGAGAGGCTTATATGAACTGATGCTGAGTGAAACGAGCAGAACTAGGGGATCACTATACACTTCAACAATGATACTGTATGAGGATGTATGCTGATGGAAGTGGATATCTTCAACATAGAGAAGAGCTAATCCAATTTCAATTGAACAATGATAGACAGAATCAGCTACATCCAGAAAAGGGACACTGGGAAATGAGTGTAAACTGTTTGCATTTTTGTTTTTCTTCCCAGGTTACTTTTACCTTCCGAATCTAATTCTTCCTGTGCAACAAGAAATTCAGTTCTGCACACATATATTGTATCTAGGATATACTATAACACATTTTACATATATGGGACTGCCTGCCATCTAGGGGAGGGGGTGGAGGGAAGGAGGGAAACTTCAGAATAGATGTGAGTGCAAGGGATAATGTTGCTAAAAATTACCTATGCATATGTACTGTCAAAAAAAGTTATAATATTAAAATTAATAAAATAAATAAAATAAAAAATAAAATAAAATAAAAGGAGATGATGTTCTCTGCCTCTGTCTCTGTTTCCCTGTCTCTCTGTCTCTCTTTCTTTTCTCTCTGTCTCTCTTTTTCTCTCTCTCTCTCTCTCTCTCTCTCTCTCTCTCTCTCTCTCTCTCTCTCTCTCTCTCTGTCTCTCCTCTCTGTCTCTGTCTCTGTCTCTGTCTCTGTCTCTGTCTCTGTCTCTGTCTCTGTCTCTCTCTCTCTCTCTCTCTCTCTCTCTCTCTCTCTCTCTGTCTCTCTGTCTCTCTGTATCTGTCTGTCTCTGTCTCTCCTCTCTCTGTCTCTCTCCCTCTTTCTCTCCATCTCTCAGTCTCTCTGTGTCTCTGTCTCTTTTTGTCTGTCTGTCTCTATCTCCCTCTAAAAAGAGTTTCCCTTCCCTCCTCTCCCTCTCTAGCACATCCAATATCTAAGGCAGCCAAACCTCAGCCTGAGCTTCAGACCCCCTGTCTGGGTTTGGAAGTCTGGATGACCACAACACAACTGAAGGTATTGTCTGCAACTCTGCCCTTCTCACACAAGATGATTATGAAGGATCATGAACTCAAGTCCTGTCCTGGCTTGCCAGGAAACATGGAGTGGTTTAGATAGTGCAAAGCAACGTGGAAAATGCAAGGTTCATTTAACAGTTCTACTAAGTACTCTGTGTTTCAATATTTTTAAATATCAACTTCAGCAAGAGTATAATAGGAGTTATATGTCACTGTGTATATTTGTTGATTAATATGTGCTTTTAGAGCACTGTGATTTTTGCATTTCTTTTATATGTACAAATAAATAGCTGTGCTATATTTTATCAGCATTGTACAATAAGTACTTTTCTACTGTTTTGAGGGGAAACTCTAGACTTTAGGTAAATCTAAATTGATTTTAAGTTATTTTTCTGGGTCTCCATCTTGGGAACATAAAAAGCCTAGAATTTGAGAAAACCACCTCTCTCTTTAGAAAAGCTCTCCCAAATTGAATCCTCCTCTAGCACTAGGAGTCCCTTAGCAAGAGAAGGAAGATGCACCAGTTCTCTTGGGCATACTGCCAGCCTATTGTTCTACTAGGATCATCAGAAATTGTTTTGCCATTTTCTCTCATCATGATTCATCCATCTCCTTATGCCCAGAGGAAAACAATTAAAGGAGATGAAAGCAGAGAAGCAGAGACTTTGGGCTGTGCTTCTTTATGTACATATTCTATTTTTCCTATGGACTGGAAGCTCCTTAAGAGCATGGATTGTTTTGTGAACACATATCCCAATTGCTCAGCATAATGCCTTACATAGAGAAGTGCTTAAGAGGTATTTGTTGAATTGAATTTATTGAAATATGACACATACAAATTTTATTTATATCCAATTACAGCTAAAATCAATAAAACGACATTCCTACCTCTTAATTTATTTTGGCAGAGAAAAAATTAAATTGAGTCATAATCACACTATTCAATATTCAATTAATAAAAAGAAGTAATGGCCTATGTATATTGTAGATGAATTAATTTTACCTCCAATAATACAACTAAGGGAGATATTTCCCTTTGTGGGAAGGGGAGGGAAAAGATTCATAGAATGTTAAAGCTGAAAGGCATCTTAAAAATCATCCACTCTAATCTCATTTTAAGAAAAATTCACATTTTATAGTATATCTACATTCACAAAGTACTTACCTCAAAATAATGAAACCAAGACAAGGAGAGAAATGACGTATCCATCTTCACAGATCTTCTAAGTAGAAAGAAATAAGCATTTATATAGTGTCTACTGTGTACAGGCATTGTATAAGTGATTTATACATATTATCTCATTTGATCCTTATAACCACCCTTACCTACAGGTAAGCATTGCTCTTTTTAAAATGATATTTTGCTTTTCCAAATACATACAGAGGTAATTTTAAATATTCACCTTTAGGGGCAGCTAGGTGGCACAGTGGATAAAGCATCAGCCCTGAAGTTAGGAGGACCTGAGTTCAAATCTGATCTCACTTAATATTTCCTAGCTGAGTGACCCTGGACAAGTCACTTAACTCCAATTGCCTCAGCAATATATATATATATAAACACTTTTGCAAAATCTAGTGTTCCGAATTTTTCTTCCTCTCTCCCCCTCTGTTCCTTCCCCAAGATAGTAAGCAATCTGATATAGGTTAAACATGAGCAATTCTTCTAAACATATTTCCATATTCATCATGCTGCACAAGAAAAATCAGATCAAAAGACAAACAACAACAACAACAAGCAAACAACAAGAAAACGGTGAAAATACATTCAGTCCCCACAGTCCTCTCTCTGGATGCAGATGACTCCATCACAAGTCTGTTGGAATTGGTCTGAATCATCTCATTGTTGAAAAGAGCCAAATCCATCAGAGTTGATCATCACATAATCTTATTGATGTGTATCATGATCTCCTGGTTCTACTCACTTCACTCAGCATCAGTTCATGTCAGTCTTTCCAGTGTTTTCTGAAATCAGCCTGAGTAAGCATTGTCCTCAATTACATTTTATAGATGAGGAAACAGGAGCAGGAAGAGATTAAGTGATTTGCCCAGAAGTGTCTAAGGGTAGATTTGAACTCAGGTATTTCTGACTCCAGTTTTCTGTGAACTCTGGTACTTCCTAGGATCCTAGTCTCCACAAAGAGACTTGAATCTAGGTTTTCTGACTTCATTTTTGAGGCTCCTTCTATTGTAATATTCTGCTTCTCTTTCTTTACAAATGAGAAAACTGAGAACTAGATAAGTTAAATGAGATGACTTTTCCAAAATTGATAGTCTCTCCCTGGTGAACCTCTCCAAACCAGGTTCTTTTTCCCCATCATCAATACCAAATGAATCTAAGGGGACTGTCAGGTAAGTCTAATTAGTGGGTTTGACATTCAGATCGTTATCTAACCTTTAGTAATTGAATAATTATAATGTTAGTGTCAACAATCATTAACCAATGAAAAAAGTATCCCAGCTGAAATTGCATTTAGCTTCATTTTAAGCTAGTCTGTATTTTTTTTACTGTACTGAGTATCCTATGGTCCCTATTTTGCAAGTTAAGAAAGTACATTGCTTGATTAGTGACTAGACAGCAGTTTGTCTACAGGTCTTGGAGTTTGAGTGTCTTCAGACCTCAGTAAATCAACTGTGCAATATGGCAGCCAAAAAACCCCACTAATCAGATTTTAAATTGCATTAAGAAGCAAGAAAACGTACATTTGCTAATGTTTTTCACTCACTGTTCTAAGCATTTTACAAATATTATCTCATGTAATGCTCACCACAACCTTAGGAAGTAGATGCTATTATTATTACAATTTTATAGCTAAGGTATTTAAAAAAAAAAAAAAAAAAGGAGCTCCCTGTGAGAAGAAAGTAACAGGACAAGGAGAAGCACAACTGAAACTATTAATTGGTCACTGTGCTGTCTCCCTGCTTTTGTTCAGTTTTGCCACAACTTACAAGAAACATAAATCAATAAATTAAATGGAATTTTTGGGAAAAACAAAACAAAACAAAACAATTTTATAGCTAAGGAAACCAAGACAGAAAGTGGTTCAATGAGTTGCTCAGCCACAGAGTTAATAAGTTCTGGATTTGAACTCAGATCTTACTGACCCCAGGCCCAGAACTCTATCCACTGTGCTACTTATTTCTATTTAACCTCAGACGTCGAAGTTGAAGTTGCAGGGGCAAACTTGGACCTGATGTAAGGAAAACGAATTCCTACTTGTCCCAAAGTGAAAAGGGCTTCCTCTGGACTAGAGGATTCTTCCCTCACTAGAGTTGTTCAAGCAATAGAAAAATTTGGGGGATGTTGTAGGAAGAAATTTTTCTAGGTTATAAAGGTCCCTAATACTACAATTTTATGAAGAACTAGAACCCCTTCCTAATGGAAAACCAAAACAAAATTCTATCCACAGAACCCAACCACCAGCTTTAGATATGTAAATAAATAGGATGATAACCCTTTTTGCCTCTGATGGTTCCCCTCTGGTTGCAGGCACCCCATTTTGCAGTATGAGTTTCAGTGATTTGACTCATCTCTTTTAGTCCCCCCCATTAACATTTTTCACCTGATCAACAGGTGCAGGAATGCAGCCCACCTAGCCATTCATCATTCCAGCTGCCATTGTTCCCTCCCTAGCTCACTTCCAGTCAACATTTTTAAGAAGCAGATTTAAGCCTTTGTCTTCCGCTGGGATCACCTGATGAGTCATGGCACCCGGAGAAAGGAGAGGTGTCAGGAATGTTTAATAAGCAGTGATTTAAACAAGGGACAGATTTGAGCAAATTAACAAAATCAGCATGCACACTGCTCCAAGGTAGGTTCTCTTGCTGGTAGAACTAAATGAAAATCAGGACCCAAAGCAGGAGATGTATTCCAGGTCCAAGTCATGCTGCCAAAGTGAAAAGACTGCCAGGCTGGGAGCTGAATCACTCCCTCTGCCAGTTACAGCTGTGTTTTTCATCCTCATAATGAATCTTGTGATTCCAATAATAAGAAGAACTCAGTGGCATTCTGAAGCTTTATTCTTATCGGCCTCCACCCCACCCTGAATCTCAGGCAGTGATTGCAAAGCAGATACAAGCATTATATAGCTCATCAGTGCAAAATGACCTAATTTACTCAGATGCAAAAAAATAAAAAAATTAAAAAAATAAAGTCTTGGGGTGGAACGCTAAGCTCTGAAGAAGAATTCTCTAAAACTGGATTGAACTGCTTTGGAGAGTGATGAACGCTGAACGCCTTCAATCTGGGGATGGAGGAGCTCTTGCCAGGGCAATCTAAAGGAGTCATACTTAAAGTAAGAATTACCCCAAATGACCTTTGGCATTCCTTTTAGCTCTCAGATTTCCCGATTAACTGACTTCAAAAAAAGATGATTCTTTGCCCCATAAGGTCATAATGGTAGCAATTAACAACAATTTAAGACTCCATCCTGATAATCTCACCAGCATTCATGGGCTCAAATGTATTTATGTAGATGACTACCAGTTCCACAAATCAAGCCCTCACCTCTCTCCAGAGTGCTAGTCCTGTATCTCCCACTACTTGCTGGGCATCTGTACTTAGATGTGCTACAAATATCTCGAATTCGAGCTGTCCAAAGCAAGACTTTCCCCCAAGGCTTTTTCCTGACTTGGCTGTTTCTGCTTATGGGGTCTCCCTGACCGGTGCTTCATTCTTCTAGTCATTCAGGTTGTCCCTGAGTTGTCCCTGACTTCCCATTCGTCCATTCTCTTTCTATAACATCTCACACCCCTATGCTCTTCTCTTCCTTCTTATAGCTACTATACTAAGTCAGGACTTCATTATCTCTTTCCTAAAGACTTGTAGTAAGCCTTCTAGTGGGTCTCTCTGTATCTTCTCCAGTCCACCTTGCACCAAGTGGTCCAACGGATGTTCCTAAAGCCAAGGTTGGATGGTGTCATTCCAAAAGCTTCAGTAGTCCCTAATATCTTTTAAGATAAAATACAAACTCTTCGACTCAGTATTTAAAGTCTTTCATAATCCGATGCCAGGCTATTTTTCTAACCTGATCATAAATTATACTCATATATTCTATATACCGGCTAGATTGTCCTATTCATTGTTTGCCGCATAAGACATTCCATTTCCTTCCTCTGGATCATGTAAAAGGCTTCCCCCATACTGGGAATGCTCCTTCTCCTCATTTCCATCTTTGAAAACATCCAGTTCCTTGCAAGACTCAGCTCAAGTGTCACCTCCTCAACTAAAAAAAATTACTCCCTCTAAACTGCTTGCACATGGTAGGTGATTAATAAATGCTTATTGAATTGAATAGAATTAAAAAGCTTTTGAGTGGAAATTATAGTTGAATGTATAGTAAGCCTAAATTAACATACTTAAAATGTGTTATGATTTCTTGTCAAAGAAAAAAAGAAAGCTAAGGATGAAAGTTGGAGGGAATGTGGCAAAACTGTGACTCTAATACATTTTTGGTGGAACTGTGAATGGAAACAGCCATTCTGGAGAGTAATTTGGAACTATGCTCAAAAAGTTATCACACTGTGCATACCCTTTTACTCAGGAGTATTTCTATTGGGCTCTAAAGGAGGGAAAGACCCACATGTACAAAATTGTTTGTGGCAGCCCTTTTTGTAGTGGCAAGAAGCTGGAAACTCAGTGCATGCTCATCAATTAGAGAATGGCTTAAACAAGTTATGGTATATCAGTGTTATGGAATACTATTGTTTTATGAGAAACAATCAACAGAATGATTTTAGAGAGGCCTGGAGAGACTTACATGAACTGATGCTGAGTGAAATGAGCAGAATCAGGAAATCATTGTACATAACAACAAGATTATAAGACTATCAATTCTGATGGACACAGTTCTTTTTAACAATGAGATGATTCAGGCCGGTTCCAATGATCTTGTGATGAAGAGAACCATCTATACACAGCGAGAGGACTGTGGCAAGTGAGTGTGGATCACAACATAACATTCTCTATCTTTTTGTGTTGCTCACTTGTATTTTGTTTTCTTATTCATTTTCTTTCTTTTTTTGATCTGATTTTTCTTGTGCAGCAAGAGAATTGTATAGATATGTTAAGATATATGTTAAATCTAATATGTGTATAAATGTGTTTACACATATTAGATTTAACATATATCTTAACATGTATAGCATATATTGAATTGCTTGCCATCTAGGGGAGGGGATGGGGAGAAGAAGGAGAAAATCTGAAACACAAGGCTATGCAAGGGTCAATATTGTCAAATTATCTGTGCATATGTTTTGAAAATTAAAGGTTTTATTAAAAAAAGAGAAAAGAAAAAAAGAGACTTTATACATGAACTAATGCTGAGTGAAGTGAGCAGAATCAGGAGAACATTGTACACAGTAACAACAAGATTATGTGATGATCAACTATGACAGACTTGGCTCTTCTCAACAACACAGTGGTCCAAGGCAATTCCAACACACTTGGGATGAAAAATGCCATCCTCATCCAGACAGTGATCAAAACAAGGTAACTTCAACTTTTTTGTTTGTTTCTTGTGGTCTTTTCAATTTTGGTCTTATTTTTCTTAAACAACATGACAGATATGAAAAATATTTTTAAAAGGATTGTACATATTTAACCCATATTAGATTACTTGCTGTCTTGAAGAAGGGGAAGGAAAGGAAGGAGGGGGAAAAATCTGCAAAACAAAGTCTTACAACAATTAATGTTGAAAACTTTTTACAATAAAATACTATTGAAAAAAATTTTAAATTTGTTTTTTAAAAAAGAGGCTTTGGTGGTCATGAGAAGTATTATAGCTCAGTAAATAGTGTCAGACTTGTAGTCAGGAAGAGAAGCTCAGATTCCATGTCAGGCAATTCTTTAGCTGGGTGACCATCGGCTGATCTTTTTGAGTCTCGGTTTGCTTATCTCTAAAATGAAGATAATAATACCTGCTATATCTACCTTCTGGGGCCATTGAGCGCTAAAGAAGAAAACGTGTCTATAATGCTTCACAAACCTTAAAGTACTATATAAATATCAGTTATTATTATTACTATCATCTTTGGAGGACCATAAGATGCAAACACTTGAGGATTATTAGAAGGTATAGAGATTCAGTGGGAGAGGATGTACCTTGGCACACACCTGAGTTGCCTGGGGCCTGAAAGGGGATGTCCACTTCAGAAATTTTTTTTCTTTTGGGGGGCATCTAGTATCAGATGGTGAAGCAAGAAACAATGTTACTCAGAACTTTCTATTTTTGTCCTATAATAGGGTCCTGCTGCTCCATCAGTAATTTTAAAAAACAAGGGAAAATGGAGGCTAATGGAAGACAAGAGCAGGCTCAGAGTGGATTGTAGGTAACCAGAGGAAATCAAGAGGTAAAGAGGCAATTGTGTAGGGTGTGAGGTACTGAAAGGGGAGCAGGTTGCTTCCCTAATTAGTGAATGGTCAAAAAATAGTTAGTTTTCAAAGGAAGAGATCCAAGCTATCAATGGCTATATGAAAAAATACTCTTAAATCATCAGTAATGAGAGAAGTGCAAATTAAAGCAACTCTGAGACCCCATCTCAGATTCATCATATTGAAAAAAAATGATTCCCTCTCCCCAAAAGAAAACTGATAAATGTTTAAAAAAAAAAAGACTATAGGGAAAGTTACACTACTGCTTTCTGGAAAGCATACTCCCCAAATTACTAAACTGTGATGCACTCTGACCCATTATATCACTATAATAGCTCACATTTATATAGTGTTCACTCCGTGACAAACACTGTGCCAATTTTATTATTTCATTTGATCCTCACAATAG
This sequence comes from Sminthopsis crassicaudata, assembly GCF_048593235.1. Lineage (NCBI taxonomy): Eukaryota > Metazoa > Chordata > Mammalia > Dasyuromorphia > Dasyuridae > Sminthopsis > Sminthopsis crassicaudata. The sequence goes on from NC_133621.1 coordinate 206,737,186, forward strand.
CTCTGGCAGGTAGGTACTGTTATTATCCCCATTTAACAGATGAGGAAATTGAGAAAAAAAAGGTTATGTAATAATAATAACTAAATACTTATTATATATTAGGAATGATGATAAGCACTTTAATATAATTATCTCATTTGATCATGGCCTTGAGAGGTAGGAACTATTATTATCTCCATTTTATAGAGGTTAAGTGACTTGTTCAAGGTCATACAGCCAGTCAGTGTCTGAGGCCAGATTTGAATTCAGGTTTTTCTGACTTTGGATCCCTCCCTATCCACTGCACCATCTAGCTTGCAAGAATGAATGAATGAATGAATGAATGAATGAATGAATGACAGGCTAAACTTTGTTTTAATCAGTTCAGTTGTTGACTCACTTCTGTAATTTAAGCTAGTTTTAAATTTTCTTTGTGCCTCAATTTCTTTATCTAATATCTTGAAGTTTCAAGGTTTGCCATGACCAAAGAATTCATTATCTGTAGCCAGACCACTAAAGTTTGGAAGTATATTGGAATTAGTTAGACTTGCCTCACAAGGCTATGGAGAATATTAGCAAAACTGTCTTGGAAAGGTTTTACTGATGGGAAAATATAATAAACACACTAAGTGTCTAAGGCTAGATTTGAATTCAACTCTTTCTGTCTCTAAGACTAGTACTCTATCCACTGTACCACCCAGCTAGTTTCTAACCCTATATCCCAAAGAGATATAAGAAAAGGACTTAAACATACAAAAATACTTAAAATAATTCTTTTTTTGTGTGTGTGATGGCAAATAGTTGACTCAGAAGGGAACCTGTCAATCGGGGAATGGAAAAACAATTTATATCATGTAAATGGAATGGAATGCAATCGGTTCTGATAAAATATGTGTTTCAAAAATATGAATTGTACAAATGTGATTGATATAGTAGGAAATATTTTAAGCATAAATCAAATTTGGAATTTGTTTCTGTGAGATTTTTTCTTTCAGAAACATCAGAATGCAGAGAACTACACCATTTATAGTAGTGCAATTCTTCTGGCACTCACTCCCACAAGCAAACTCCAGGTATTTTCAAGTACCCTATTAATTGGATATTTTCTGATGCAGGAGGAGCTGTGAGGGAGAAAGGCTGGTGAAAAATCATCCTCAAACCCTTCCAACTTGGTCTCCAGAGGGAGTTTGGGACTTGCAACCTGTCCAATTTGCTTGTGCAATCTGGGATGCATATTGAGCAGCAGGCAGAGTCACTATTTGTTTGTTTGTTTGTTTTGGAGGTAATGAGGTTAAAGCAACTTGCCCAGAGCCACAGAGCTAGTGAGTGCCTGAGGCCAGATTTGAACTCCATCCTTATGACAATATTACATATAGTGCTTATGTATTTCTTAAATGTTCAATATGTGTAAAACTATGTACCAGTTTTATTAGGTTCCTCTTTTTGTGCATGTGCGTTATCATGCAGTTTTTGAACATTTAAACCCCAATTTTATTTTCTTCCATAAACTTTGTGGTTTTTATTGAGTGATTTTGCATAGCTCTGTGCTTTTGGGGGAATAAATATGTCCATTACAGAAGAACTGACTGTACTATTGTGCTGCAAGAAATGATAAAGGGATCCGTACCCTCAAAACTACCACCATTTATATCTCAATAAAATGACTTGGTACTATTAGGGGGGAAATAAGGAAGGAGATAGTTTCAAAGAAACCTGGGGAGACTTTTACAAATCGATAGAGAGAGAGAAATGAGTAGAACCAGGAGAACAATTTATAAAATAACAAATCATGGTAAAAGCAACTTTGAAAGATGTTTGATCAATGCAATGATTGACCATGATTTCAAAGGACCAATGAAAAAGCATGCTACCCATCTCTTGGCAGAATGGTGATGGACTCAGCATACACATATATTTTAGATATATATTTTTGTAGATATAGTCAATGTAGGAATGAGTTTTGTTTGAATATGCATATTTGTTATAAAGTTTTCTTTTTTGTTTTGGGGGAAGAATGGTTGGTGGAGGTAGGAGGTAGAGAACAGATTTTTGTTTTGAAAAATTAAAAATGATGAAAAGCATAAATTATAATTTTAAATTGTGTTGAAATTTTTTAATTAAAATTTTTAATCATCTTCAAAAATGGGATTCAGGCTATAGATAGCTGGAGAAAGCATAGAATAACCCATGTCAAAGATTAGATCAAAATTATCTGGCCTATGTAGCTACTTTGTAAAAGTGAAGGTCAATCTGTAGTTCTTTTCTCCTTCACTCTCTCCAGAATGTTCCCCACAAAAAAAATGGAATAGAATTACAATGCCAAAAAGTATAAAAATATCTAAAGAAACATACAAGAAAATAAAAATCAATCAAAATAAGAAAAGAATAAAACAAATCAGAGAACCAATATCCTTTTAAAATTCCAAAAAAACATTTGAGTCAGCAAAAACAGTATATAGGAAAAGATACACCATATCCCAGGAGATGCCTTGACTCATTCAAAGAAATTCATTAAGAACTGTCAGTCCCAAGGAAACCACATGACCAAATAAAATAAAAGAAAAAACTTGGGGAAAAAGCAGAAAATCAGTTGAAGAAACCTTAAGTTTAACTTAAGTGAACCTTAACTTAAGTGAAGTTAAACCTCCAAGTGAAGAAGACTTAAGATATAAAAAAAAAGATCATGAAAAAATTTTGAAATATCTAGAATTTATTCACATTACTCTGGAATAGTATTCATAGGACATTTATTTGAATACATTCAATATTCATTACCTCCCAAATCAGCCCCAAATATTTTTAGCAGTTCTAATTATTAGAAAGTTCTTCAAAAATAGAGAATACGATTTAAAAAGAAAAAACTCTTTTTAAAAAAGTAATCAGTAGCAGGCTTAAAAATTTTTTAAAAAGCAAACCAAAACTTTGGAAGCAACAAATAACAAACTTATAAGAACAGGAAATGGGATTTCATGCAATTAGACCATCTGGGAAATAGAAGATTAAAAATCACAGATTTTTTTCCATAAAAAATCATTATGGAAAATCACAGAAAATATATCACCATGATTGACCAAATATAATTTTTTAAATGAAACAAAGAAAGAGTACATTTCAAAACAAAGTGGTAATTTTTAAGTCTTATTTCAATCCTTGACTTTGATCTTAATAGAATTTTCATGGCTTATAGATTTGGACCCAAAGCAAACATTTTTTATTACTCTGCTCAGGAAGAGATAGAGACATAGACTGATAGACAGATATAGAGACAGAGTAATACAAACTTGATATTCAGCCAGTGAACAATATCTTTTGAGACTCTAGACAACTATATTTGGATAACTGGATAATCGCAAGGGAAATAATGGACATGATCCCTTTTCTCTCAATTTCTTTGTTGAAATCAGATTCAATCAGGTATAGGTATACCCTGTCAGTCAAGACATAGACAGATCCAGATGTTCTCTACAATCCCAACCAAGTCTAAAGTTCCATGGATTAGAAAAGATACATATATGAAAACACAAAATAATAAAAACATATGCATATATCAGGAAGACATATGACTGCAGAAGAGTTGCTAGGGAAATTAGAATTAACCAATGTGAGGCAATTCATAATTATTTCTGGAAGTCTTCATAGACAACATAAGGTTCGAGTTGGCTTTTGAAGGAAGGAAAATGGCTTGGCTTTATGGAAGCCACTCCAGGAAAGAGAAATTGAAGATCTTGAGTTTTCTGCACATCTTTCTTTTCTCAATAAGGTAAAAACAGCCACCATTTCATGGCATTCATTGATCATATTTGCAGATACTTGGAATGCATCCTCATGCAGTATGCAAGAGTTCTTTTTGTCCCTGTGGTCACTACCAAGTTTATTTTATATATATTGTATTATAAGTATAAAATATTTCATTTTGTAGAAAATAGAATGCATCTATGTTCTAAAAAGTCACTACCCAAAGTATGATTGAGTTTTCCTTTCCTCCCAATAATCTTAATGGGCTTGTTACAAATAAGATCTCCATCTTTTAACCTATATTAAAAATCTTCTCTCATAATGCCTTATCTGAAGAAAATGAACCTCAGGATTGTTTACCTGTTGGTATACAATAATAATGGTATCATCATCATCATCACTTATTTTTTCATGTTGGTGACTTGCTCAGCAGTCTACCATACTTAGAGGAAAACAAAAGCTTGCCTAATGAGCTTAACAATAAGAACAAGTCATCCAAGTCATCCAGGAGAAAAGCCAAGATCATTCTTACACACTTGTAGTATAATAGCAGCTCAAGCATTGGATTTGAAGACCATAATCTTAGCTCAAGTGCTTAACTCATCACTTTGCTATATTACCTTAGGCAAGGTAATAATAATAATAATTAACTAATATGTATAGAGCACCTACTATGTACTAAGCACTTTACAATTTTATCTCATTCGACTATTTTTACATATGAAGAAACTGAGATAAACAGAGGTTGTGACTTATGTAGGATCACATAGCTAGTAAATATCTGAAACTGGATTTTAACTTGGATTGTCTTGACTCAAACCCAACAATCTATCCGCTAAATCTCTAAATCTATCTGAAACTATTTCCTCATCTGTAAAAGAAGATTAATAATGCTAGTACTCTCTTCCTAATTAAATAGATTATCGCTAAAGGTGCAATGTCATAGTGCTTTGAGGTTGATAAAATAATAATCTTATATAATGAAACCTTCTCCCCCAAAAAGGAGAAGGCTGGAGGCAGTCAAAACAAATGAATCACTAAGCAATTTTTAAAGTAGGACAAACATTGCCTGGGGAAAGAGCAGGTATGAACATTTCCTTTAAAACATACACACACACACACACACACACACACACACACACACACACACACACACCCCAGAAAGCTGAGGTCGACATTTCTTTTAAATACCCATCAACTGGACTTTTGCCTGTTGTCATTTGGTTAATTGTCAACATGTCACTAAAACATGCTTATTCTTATTTTTTGGTTTTTAGATTACAGCCTCAGCGTTGAATGAAGTACAGGACTGTCTTAGCTAAACATCAGAGTATTGCCCTCTATCCATGTTTGTATATCAATCCCTTGATGATACTGATATATGGAATTGGAGAACTGCTTACCACCTGCTGTGTCAAAGACTGGGCATGAAATGTCACCAAGTCTGTGTTCCTTGGGGAACAAATTCTATTTAAACCACAGCTTGTGTGTGTGTGTGTATGTGCATATATACACATTTATATATAAATATATACATATATGTGGGGGGAAGGGAAAGAGGGAAGGAGAGACAGAGATGAGAAAAAGTGAGATAGCTAGACAGACAGAGAGCAAAAAAACTAGTAGAGAGCCAGATGGTGAAGACAAATGATGTGATCTAAATTGCTCCTAAACATAATGCAGCATTTCCTTTTTTTTTTCTTTTCCTACATCAACAAGGATATGGATTTTTCTTCTTGCTGATTTCTTTTCCTGATTTCAGAATCTACAATTCTCTGACCTCATAATTTCTCTGCATGTCAAATACTTAATACTTAATCACTCTTACATTCTTTCTCCTGGTGATTATTATAAGATGCTTTTATTTGAAATGCCCCCACACAGTGGTTCAACTTTTGATCAGATGTGTCCCCAGATTTCTTTATAAATTCCAATCAAGAGACTCCTTGAGAGACTCACAGTCAGATTTATGGTTAATGGATAAGGAAGTTATAGCCACTTTTAGGCAAGACCATATGAATTCTATGTCTAAAGTTTATTGGCCCATAAGGGGAAGATCCTTTTCTTTGAAATACAAGGAAGTGGGACACATATCCAACCAATTTTTGAAGGTTTCATTTTGTAACATTATTATTTTATCAATTTCAAAGCATAATGACATCCTTTAGCTATAATCTTTTTTATCTCCTTCTTTCCTTCTTCCTTTCTCCTGTCAATGAGAATCAGTGATGGATGTAAGATATAGGGATAGGGTGGCAGGTCATAGTAACTGGGCAAGATGTGAAGGGAAATCTTATTTAAGCCATTTTATTTCCTATTTTTCTCTATACCAAAGTCATACTCATAAGTAAAGTGTATTTTCATTAGTGCATCTTTGTCAGAGTTGGAAGCATGGGGCAGGATAGGTAATGTGAGGAAGGCCCCATGGTAAAAGTAATCCCACTTTGGAGGGAGGAGGGGTGGCCTCTTATATCTGAGAACACACTATGACTCTGGTGTCTGTTTACAAGTCTTAAGGAATGGCTGCTGAGCCCACAGGAGCTGGGGTACTGTGCCACTCCTTTCCCTAAGAGGCCCAGGAGTACAATTTGGACTAGGTTCATTGTTGGGGGTTCTTTAATGAGTTAGCCTCTATTTTCTCATACCCTTTCACTTGTTAAACTCCCACCTCAATGTCCCAGGGGAAAATGTACTTACAATTTAGGTTATGATTGATGCCCAGCATTTCCCCAAAAGCAGGAAAAAGAAACTCAAAAGAATAATATGAATCAGGTATAGGATGAATTTTTTCCTATACATATACAAAATGCTAAACATAAATGAATGATTATAAAAGATGATAGTGGAGATTATAAATAAATTAGAGGAACATAGGATAGTTTACCTCTCAGACCTGTAGAAGAGGAATGAATTTATGACCAGAGAAGAACTAGAGATCATTATTGATCATAAAATAGAAAACTTTGATTATATCAAATTGAAAAGTTTTTGTACAAACAAAACTAATGCAGATAAGATTAGAAGGGAAACAATAAACTGGGAAAACATTTTTACAATTAAAGGTTCCGTTAAAAGCCTCATTTCCAAAATATATAGAGAATTGACTCTAATTTATAAGAAATCAAACCATTCTCCAATTGATAAATGGTCAAAGGATATGAACAGACAATTCTCAGATGAAGAAATTGAAACTATTTCTAGCCAAATGAAAAGATGCTCCAAGTCATTATTAATCAGAGAAATACAAATTAAGACAACTCTGAGATACCACTACACACCTGTCAGATTGGCTAGAATGACAGGGAAAGATAATGCGCAATGTTGGAGGAGATGTGGGAAAACAGGGACACTGATACATTGTTGGTGGAACTGTGAATACATCCAGCCATTCTGGAGAGCAATTTGAAATTACACTCAAAAAGTTATCACACCATGCATACCCTTTGATCCAGCAGTGTTACTACTGGGCTTATATCCCAAAGAGTTCTTAAAGAAGGGAAAGAGACCTCTATGTGCAAGAATGTTTGTGGCAGCCCTCTTTGTAGTGGCCAGAAAGGAAACTGAGTGGATACCCATCAATTGGAGAATGGCTGAATAAATTGTGGTATATGAATATTATGGAATATTCTTGTTCTGTAAGAAATGACCAACAGGATGATTTCAGAAAGGCCTGGAGAGACTTACATGAACTGATGCAGTGACCAAGTGAAATGAGCAGGACCAAGAGATCATTATATACTTCAACAATAATACTATATAATAATCAATTCTGATGGATGAGGCCATCTTCAACAATGAGATGAACCAAATGAATTCCAATAAAACAGTAATGAACTGAACCAGCTACACCCAGCAAAAGAACTCTGGGCGATGACTATGAAACACTACACAGAATTCCCAAACCTCTATTTCTGTCCACCTGCATTTTGGATTTCCTTCACAGGCTAATTGTACACTATTTCAAAGTCCTATTCTTTTTGCACAGCAAAACAATTGTTTGGACATGAATACATATATTGTATTTAATTTATACTTTAACACATTTAACATGTATTGGTCAACCTGCCATCTGGGGGGAGGGGAAAGAGGGGAAAAATTAGAATAAAAGATTTGGCAATTGTCAATGCTGTAAAATGCATATATCTGGTAAATAAAAAACTAAATTTTTTTAAAAGATGATAGTGAAAAAGAACACTAATAGAACTACTTACAATAGAATTCAGTAACATACTGCTGTTACAATCTAGTATAAAGATGATACTGAAATTTCATCAAAACAAAATGCAGTTTTCAGGATTGTTAGTTATTTTATATTTCACCTCAGTTCTGCACTATCTAAACAACTAGTACAAGTCTTCTTTTAAAATGACTAAGTTCATCTTGTGAACCTTTCCAAGGTTACTAGAGTAGTTAGGGAAAATTTCTGCTTTTTATCATTCATCCTTAACCTATACACATACATTTCTGGGTAGAGATATTAATGTGGCTAAGATCAAGAAAGAACAAATACCAAAGACAGCCTAATCCCAGATTCAAGCTTGCCTAGATAGGACATGTGCTTTGAAAGCTAGCTGCTCACAGTTTTATGTAGGTCAGAGTTGGGATAGGATTAATTGCCCACTCCCCAACCTGCTTCTCAGGAAATGATTTGAAACAGTTCTAATACAATTCTCAACTGAAGAGGAAATTAAAGGCTGAGAGGAAGAGGTATAATTCCCTTGGGGAAAAAATCCACTGAAATGCATAAGAGTATTTCATCACTTCAAAGTCCTTAGTCACAAATGGTGGAAAGAAAGTTCCAACGTCCCCAAATGGTTTACTAGAACCAAGAAGGACAACCCCAAAAATACTTTATGTTAGCCCCTGTATTCCAATTCACCCTTGTAGCTCATGATGTTATTGGTCAGAGGCATTAGGAGATCACAAATTCATAGAATTTCATGTCTGAAAGTGACTTCAAATGAGATCTAGCTTAGCCTTTAAAAAAATAATCCTGGAGGGCAGAGCCAAGATGGTGGAGAGGACACACATCTTTTTCTGAGCTCTCCCCATATACCTCAAATTAATAGCAAAAACAGAATCCACAAATATTTGGAGTGAAACAAATTTCCAGCAGAAAATAATTTGGAAGATCTTCAGGATAGGTCTGCTTCAATTGGGCATGGAGGGAGGTGGACTGAGCACAGACAGCCACATGGCAATGCAGAGACCCAAAGCAGAAAGGGCTCCATGTTTAGGGGATAGGAGCAGGGAATCTACATCAGTGTTGGCTACTCTCTCCTGGTTGCAAACCAGTAGATCAGCATATTAGCAGTAAGACATCCAATGCAAATACTAAAGGCAAATAGTGAGTCCTGAAACTCCAGAAAATCGGGACCTGGCAATGCCCACCCAGCACTGGAAATTAGTCAGCACTGACTCAGCATAGGCATTGTCATCTATAGAGGAAGCTTGGACAATCTCCCTCTGCCCTAAAAAAAAAAAGACCTCAACCTTTAAAAAAAAATGAGCAAAAAAGCAAAAAGAACTCTGACCCTAAATGGTTTTTATGGAGAAAGAGAAGGACATATTTCAAACCCTGAAGACACTAAAAGCAGATCATCTCCAGATGAAGCCCCAAAGACTGATATGAATTGGTCCCCATTTCACAAAGGCTTTCTTGGAAGAATTCAAGAAGTATCTTTAAAAGAGTTAGAAAAAAATGTTGGAAAGGAAACAAGAATTCTGTGAAAGGGTTTGGAAAAGGAAACAAAGAAATAATCTGAAGAAAACTCCTTACAAAATAGATTTGACAAAATGGAAAAAGAAGACAACTCCTTGAAAAATTAGAATTTGTGAAATGGGAAAAAAAATTCATAGAACAAAACTCATTTAAAAATGCAATTGGTCAAATATAAAAGAAGCTAAAAAAGGTAACTGAAGAAAATCATTCACTAAAAATTAGAACTGAAAAATGGAAATGTATGGTACAATGAGACATCAAGAATCAGTCAAACAAAAAACAAAAAAATGAAAAAAATAGAAGAAAATGGAAGAAAAAATACCTCATTGGAAAAACAACTGACTTGCAAAATAGATCTAGGAAAGACAATCTAAAAATTATTGGACTTCCTGAAATCCATGATGAAAAAAAAAAGGGCCTACACATTATACTTCAGGAAATCATCAAGGAAAACTTCCCTCATCTCCTAGAATCAAAAGGTAACATAGCCATTGAAAGAATTTACTGATCACCTCCTGAAAGAAACCCCAAAATGAAAATTCCAAGGAACATCATAGCTAAATTTTAGAATTATTGGACCAAGGAAAATGTATTGCAAGCAGCCAAAAAGAAACGATTCAAATATCAAGGAGCTACAATCAGGATTATCCAGGACCTAGTGGCTTCCACCTTAAAGGATCAAGATCCTGGAATCTGATATTCTGAAAGGCAAAGCAACTTGGATTGCAGCCAAGAACAAACAATCCAGCTAAACTGAGCATTATCTTTCAGGGAAGAAGATAGACATTCAATGGTACAAGTGAATTTCATTTATTCCTGATGAAAAGACCAGAACTACACAAATATAGAACTCAAGAGAAGCATAAAAAGCTAAAAAGGAAAGCAGTCTTGAGAACTATATCTCTGTTATAGGATACTTAGAGAGTACAGGTATAATTTGATTTTACTGTGATAATACAAAAAAGAAACTAGAGGTAGAAAGGGGATTGTACTGGGAAAAGAGAAAAATTGATGTAAAATAAGGGAAATTACATCTCATGAAAAGGTAAAGAAGACATTACAATTCAGGGAAAGAAGGGAGAGGGATGAACATTGTATGAATCTTACTCTCATCAGTCTTGGCTCAAAGAGAGAATATTAGACGTATTTGGTTTCACAGAGAAACTTGTCTTACTTTATAGGGAAATGGGAGGGAAAAGGGGAAAAGAAAACAAGGAGTCTAATAGAAGGGAAAAGAGAAGTATTAGGGGAAAGATATAAGAAAGAGGGAGGGGCTGTAAAGGAGAAGGGCTGTTTGAAGTAGGTGGTGGTCAGAAGCAAAATAATGGGGAGGAGGGAAAGGGGGAAAGGAAAGAAAAAAGCATAACTTGGGATAAATAAGAAGTCAGGCTGCAGGAAATTCGGAATTAGTCATTTTAACCATGAATGTGAATGGGATGAACTCTCCCATAAAATGTAAGTGGATAGCAGACTGGATTAAAAGCCTTTAATATCTTGTTTACAAAAACATAGAGTGATACATTTAGACTAAAGGTAAAAGGCTGGAGCAGAATCTATTATGCTTCAGGTGAAGTTCAAAACAAAACAAAACAAAACAAAACAAAAAAAAAAAAAAAGAGGTAGTGATCCTGATCTCTGATCAAGCAAAAGCAAAAATAAATCTAATTAAAAGAGATAAGGAAGGCAACTATATCTTTCTAAGGGGTACCATAGATAATGTGGTATTATCAATACTAAACTATATGTGCCAAATGGTAGAGCATTAAAATCCCTAGAAGAGAAGTTAAGAGAACTGCAAGAAGAATTAAACAGCAAAATTATTCTAGTGGAGGATCTCAATCTTGCTTTCCGAAAGCTAGATAATTGAACCACAAAATAACAAAGAAGTTAAGGAGGTAAATAGAATTTTAGAAAATGTTACGTTAGATCTTTGGAGAAAATTGCATGGAGACAGAAAGGAATACACTTTTTTCTTGATGGTTCATGGAACTTTTACAAAAATTAACCACATATTAGGGCATAAAGATTTCAACATCAAATGCAGAAAGGCAGAAATAGTAAATGCATTTTTTTCAGATCATGTTGTAATAAAAATTACATGCAATAAAAGTCCAGGGGAAAATAGACCAAAAATTAATTGGAAATTAAATAATCTAATCCAGTAGTCCTCAAACTTTTTAGATAGGGGTTCAGTTCACTGTCCCTCAGACTGTTGGAGGGCCGGACTATAGTAAAAATTAAAACTCACACTCTGTCTCTGCCCCTCAGCCCATTTGCCATAATCCAGCAGGCTGCATAAACATCCTCAGTGGGCTGCATCTGGCCCGTGGGGCTGTAGTTTGAGAACCCCTGATCTAATCCTAAAGAATGAATGGGTGAAACAACAAATCATAGACACAATCGATAATTTCATCCCAAGAGAATGACAATAATGAGACAGCATACCAAAATTTGTGGTTTACAGCCAAAATGATTATTAGAGGAAATTGTATATCTCTAGATGCTTACTTGCATAAAATGAAAATCAGTGATTTGGACTTGCAACTAAAAAATCTAGAAAAATAACAAATAAAAAATTCCCAATTAAATACCAAATTTGAAATTCTGAAAATAAAGGAGGAAATTAATAAAATTGAAAATAAGACAACTGTTGAATTAATAAATAAAACTAGGAGTTGGTTTTATGAAAAACAAAAAACAACAAAATAGATAAAACTTTAGTTAATTTGATTAGAAAAAAGGAAAGAGAAAAATCTCCTGGTTCTGCTCACTTCATTAGCATCAGTTCATGTAAGTCTCTCCAGGCCTTTCTGAAATCATCCTGTTGATCATTTCTTACAGAACAACAATATTCCATAACATTCATATACCATAATTTATTCAGCCATTCTCCAATTGATGGGCATTCATTCAGTTTCCACTTTCTTGTATGGTAGCTCTTTTTGTAGTGATGAGAAACTAGAAGTTAAGTGGGTACCCCCCAGTTGGGGAATGGCTGAATAAGTTATGGTATGTGGATGTTATGGAATATTATTGTTCTATAAGAAACGATCAGCAAGATGATTTCAGAGAGACCTGGAGAGATTTACAGGAACTGATGCTAAGTAAAGTGAGCAGAACTAGGAGATCATTATACAGCAACTTTATACCATGATCAATTCTGATAGATGTGACTTTTCTCAGCAATGAGATAATTGGGGCCAGTTTCAATGATCTTGTAATGATGAGAGCCATCAACACCCAGAGAGAGGACTGTAGGAACTGAGTGTAGATCACAACATAGCATTTTCACTCTTTCTGTTGTTTGCTTGAATTTTATTTTCTTTTCCCTTTTTTCTTCCTTTTTGATTAGATTTTTCTTGTGCAGCAAGATAATTGTATAAATATGTGTGCCTATATTTGATTTACATATATTTTTTACCATGTTAACATAGATTAATTTCCTCTAGGGGTGGGGGGAAAGAGAGGGGGAAATTGTAACAATTTTTTGCAAGCGTCAATGTTGAAAAATTATCCTTTCATATGTTTTGAAAAAAAAGTTTCAATAAAAAAATAATAATCCCTTCAAAACACATCAGACAAGTGGTCATTCAGCTTTTGTTTGAAGGCTTCTAGTAACGAAGGGCAACTCCGTTCCTCCTAAAGCAGCCCATTTGTCTTCTGAGCAGCTCCAATCATTAGATAGTTTCTCCTTATATCAAATATAAACTTTTGTCTGGCAGTTTCCCCCATTTCAGCCCTCGGAGATCCAATAATTCTTTCTCTTCACATGCCAGCTGTCCAAATACTTAAACATCAATATATTGTCCTGCATTCAATTTTCTCTTCCCCAAGCTAAAGTATAATCCCCAGTTTTTCCAAATGATCTTCATATATGGCATGATCTTAATCCCCCTGGCTACCTTTCTCTGGATATTGTCTAGTTTATCAATGTCTTTTCCTAAAATATGGCGCCCAACACAGTGTTTCAGATATGATCTGACCAGGGCCAAATAAAGCAACATTTTCATCTCCTTGGTCTTGGATATCATTTCTCTTAATACAATCTAAAATTGCATTACCTTTTCTACTACCTATCCCATACCATTGATTTATATTGAGCTTGCAATCCACTAAAAGCCCAAAGTCTTCCTCAGATGAACTACTCTCCAGTCATTTTTTTCCCATCTAGTATTTAAGAAGTGGATTTTTTTAACCTATATAAAACTTCTCATTTAAATCTTATCAGATTTGGCAAAATATTTTAGCCTGGCAAGAACTTTTTAAATCCTAACTCTTTTCAAGTAGAGTATTAGTTGTGCCTCCCAACTTGGTGTCATCTTTAAAAGTGAAAAATATCCAATCTTTGATTATTAAAATTAATAGCATGGTAGCAAGCACAGACATTTTGTGGAACTCCCTTGGAGACTTCTATCATAAACTGACAAGAAACCATTAATGTTTTAGGTTTGGGTCTTCAACCATTTTTAACATCACAAATATATCTAAATATCATCTAGCCAACATTCCTACCTTTTCTAGAAGAAATCACTAAATATCTTAATAAAAATCTAGGAAAACTACACACACACACACACACACACACACACACACACACACACACACACATACACACACACACAATAATATTGTCCTGATTTACCTTTCAAAAGATGAAATAAGATTTTTCAGCAAGACTCATTCTTGATAATGTTAGGTTGATCATTTGTGATCATTCTTTCTTTTTCTGGATGTTCAACTAATCATTCCTTTAATAATATACTCTAGAATTTTACCAGTGAAATCAGATGAACTGGCTTATAGTTTTTCTACTCCATTTTTTTTAATTGCCAGATTGTTGTTGTTGTTTAACTTTTTCTTTTTACCCCTCCCCTCTTTTTTTTTTGAAAATTAGAACATTTTCCTTTCTTCAAGCCTATGGTGGTACCTCCCTCATTATCTGATATTTCAAATATCACTAGTAGTGGTTCAGCAATCCCACATGCCAGTTCCTTCAGTAACTCTATGCTGTGGTTCACCTAAGCTTGGTGAATTCACCATGAATTCATTAAAATACAGCTAGATTCTCTCCTGTCATGTTTCTATTTGTTGTGGTTTTGTTGTTGTTCAGTTGTTTTTTTCAGTCACGTCTAACTCTTTGTGACCCATTTGGGATTTTCTTGGCAAGGATAATGAAGAAATTTCCAGGTCACTTTACAGATGAAGGAACTGAGGCAAACAGAGTTAAATGACTTGCTCAGTCAAGTACTAAAAGGCCTTCAAACTGGAATGACATAGTACAAAAATAATATTCAGATAGGCCATGCCCTAAGAATCATCTATAAATTATTAAGAAAATTGAGAAAACTGAATTTCAGAAATTGGAGTGAATGGGACTTTCCAGCATATCCTTTAGGAGAAATTTGCTAGAGGAAATGATAAGAAGGGAAATTTTCACTTTGGCTAGGTCTGTTTCCCATGTCATCCCACTTTGGCCAAAGATTAATCTTGTAACCTTCAAATTTTACAAGTAGGCACTTAATTAATGTTTATTTAATGTTATGAAAGCTAGTTCAAACCTAGTAGATCTGACTTTATAAACAGTACGTCTATAGGAAGAACATCAAATTAGGCTACCTAGAGTTCATCTTAAAAGCTTAATAAATTTCAGTCTTCACACACACAAAAAATGTTTATTTAATGATAGGTTCTAGAGGTCAAGAGGATTTTTAAACTGCCCATTGGTGTCCTAGTGATGACCTTGTTCAACCGGCAGTAGTATCTGCATTGAGCAACAGGAATAGACAGAAATTCACCATGATTAAGGGGAATTTTTTGAGCATCGCATAAATAGGAGAAAATAACTTCTAGTAACTAAGTTCCACATGGGCTCTTTAAGATTGAGTTTTTCTCCAGATTTTTATATATATATTTTTTCTTTTTTTAGGTTTTTATGTATTTCTGGGAGAATGTATCAAACTTCATTTTTTGTATGTTTGGGGAGAATGTTTTGTGCCAACTATAATTGCAAATTCTCCTTTCTAAAAACTACTGGAAACTGAATGATTCTTAATCATCTGAACTCCTTCATTCTTCTTCAAGCCCTGCTTTTGACTTGAATTCTTTTTTTTACCATGCTCCTACAACCCTCTTACTCTGGAAAGTGCCTTTAATATCCATGCCCTAGCAGCCTTATCATCCTAGAAGATCCTCCTGCTCCTGCTATTCCTTCATTTGATTCTTTCCTTCTATTTTCTCTAAGCCAGTCATGTTCACTCTCCAGTTTCCATTCTTAACTTTCCAGAATTCTTTCTTTATCTTCCTCCATCTTACTTCTTAACTTCCTTTTATATATTTTCCCCCTTTAGAATAAAAACTCCTTGAAGTCAGGGACTATCTTTCTTTTTGTTTCTTTATCCCTAGTACTTACTACAGTGGTACACAGTAAGTGTTTAATAAATGCTTCTTGAACTGACTTAGAGGAAAGTACTCCAAGCATTAAAGAATCATTCCCATGACTCTTCAGAAGTACCCCTAGATCCCTCAGGGAAAGATGTAGCTAGCCTTGCTCTTAGAAACCTAATTCATAGGAGAAAGAGGAAGCTGGGATAAGAATGTCCCAGTGCTTACATGGATTGCCCTTTTTAAATTCTTTTTAAAGTCTAAATTAATTGGTGAGTGGCTTATATATCTGAATTGGTTTCTTTGGTCAACTCCCCCTCTCTTTCCCATAATTGCTTCTCTTTGTGTCTTCCTAATTTCATTTTAAAAGTTTCCTAGCCTTCCTAGACTGACTTCCCCTGAAGAATTTTGGGTCAATAGAAGAATGATGTGTGAGTCCTATCCATGAGGCACAGGCCCCTCTCACTACTTCCTTTCTAAAGATCCCTCTTTTTAAAAATCTGCTATTGTAGTCAAGTTAAGGTAAGTGAGCCAACAAGATCATATTGAAGACCCTTGGGAATATATCTATACAAGACTCCTGAAGACACAAAGTAAATAGTATACCCAGTCGCTGCTTTCCCCCTGATTTTAATTAGAATCCATGCTGTTCAATGTTTGGGCCCAGAAAAGAATTTAATATATAATAATCCTCAGTTGGAAAAAGAAGCACAGAGCTTCTGAGGTAAATGAAAAAAGTCTCAAATAAGTACTGAATGTGGGATCTTCTTTGGGCAAAGTCTTGGGACCCTGAAAAAAAGATCTAAAGCAACAAACCACCTTGAATACATGCATGCATGCTATAAAAAGAGAGGAAAAAACAATGTAAATGTTCCCAAGACAGCACCATTCTCATTGCAGAAACAGGACAAACATATAACAGCTAGTGAATAAAAGACAGAACATCATCTGAGCCGATGGAATTTTGTTTTGTTTTGTTTTTCTTCTGGACGCATCAGATAAAAGCACTGAAAAAAAATACATAAACTAAATGACTGTAACTTATCCCTAAATCATATCATGGAGTGTTTATCAATATAACAGTCCCCCAAAGCTTTTTGCTGTGATGGAAATTTAATAATTAAAAAACAAATTAAAAAGAAAATCTGCCTCTTAGTGGGAAAGGAAAATTGCCAGTTGTGAGGAGTTTGACAGGAAACCTCAGAGATTTCTCCAGTACTTACTATGGACTGAACTGAACATTTGAAATTCTCCCTTTCAGGGTTCCAAAATCTACATTTAAAATAATATGGAATATAAGAAATGGGGAAATACTAAATTTAAAGATGATGTTACTCTCGGCCTCTTCTTAGTTCTAATCCTACAAAAGCTTCATGGGGAATAATGATAATAAAATAGCTTTAGGCGAGGGCTCTTTTAAACTCCAGAAAGGTTCTACCAGGAGGCTGGGCAAAGCAGATAAAGGAGAGAGAGAGAGAGAGAGAGAGAGAGAGAGAGAGAGAGAGAGAGAGAGAGAGAGAGAGAGAGAGAGAGAGAGAGAGAGAGAGAGAGACAGAGAGAGACAGAGAGAGAGAAAGAGAGGGAGACAGAGAGAGAGAGACAGAGAGAGAGAAAGAGAGTGAAAGAGAGAGAAAGAGAGGGGGGGGAGAGAGAATGAAAGAGAGAGAAAGAGAGAGACAGAGAGAGAGAAAGAGAGAGAAAGAGAGGGGGAGAGAAAGAGAGAGAGAGAAAGAGAGAGACAGAGACAGAGACAGAGAGAGAGAGAGAGAGAGAGAGAGAGAGAGAGAGAGAGAGAGAGAAGAGAGTGAAAGAGAGAATGTTTTTCAGCTACCAGGAATTTCATTGGGTGATAGATGAACCTTAAAGGAAGAGAAATTTCTGAGTGAAAGAGGAAAGGATAAAACCTGGGAGGAGTAATGAAAAGGAAAGAATATTTCATAACCAAATTTCTTTCCTTGCCAGTCCTTTTCACCTTGCTCCCCAACATATACTTTTTGATCCAATGACACTGGTCATAAACAAGACATTTCATCAACTCTAGCAGTGAGCTGAGCAAGATACAGTCAGTGCTGGAAAGGACAGTCAAGGAGGCTTTGTCATCAGGAAGGGAGCCTGATATCAGTAATAACTAGTAAATGGAAATGATGAGAGAGGAAAAGATTCGGGAAGAAGGAAAGTTTGTGAGAAAATGAAGTCTAACTCTTCTCAGTAGAGAACTTTGGATCTCTCTTTTCATTCACATGTACTGCTGAACAAAGATGCCCATTACAAATTTATGTAACACAATTTCAAGTGGGTCCTCACTATTGCTAGGCAATCCTATTAGGTTTCCCTTATTAACATTCTCTCATTCTCCACACCAGCTCTCCCAAACTTTTTCATTCCCTCTGATGAAATTTCCCTTTGCTTTGTGTTTTACAGAAAAAACTGAAGCTATTTACCATGACCTCCCTCTTCTTCTCTCTTTTGTCTTCTATCACTATCTCTTCTTTTACCCCTATCTCACAAGATAAAGTGGTCTTACTCCTTACCAAGTCTAACCCTTCTGCTCCTGTTTCTCTAACAGACTGATCCACTCTATCTCTTATTTTTTCAATCTCTTCCTGTCTACGGTTCATTCCCTTCTGCTGCAAACATGCCATGTCTCCCCCATCCTGAAAAAAAAATTACGTGATTCTTCATCTTTATTTACTATTATCCTATATTCGGTCCTTTATAGCTAAACTCCTTGAAAAGCTGTCTAAAACAGATGCCTGCACTATCTCTCCTCTCACTCTTTTTAACTCCTTATAATCTGGTTTCTGACCTTATCATTCTACCGAAACTGCTCTCTCCATGTTATTAATGATCTCTTAGTTG
Source organism: Sminthopsis crassicaudata (assembly GCF_048593235.1). NCBI lineage: Eukaryota > Metazoa > Chordata > Mammalia > Dasyuromorphia > Dasyuridae > Sminthopsis > Sminthopsis crassicaudata. The sequence continues at coordinate 206,755,862 of NC_133621.1, forward strand.
CCAAATCCAGTGACAACTCTCAAATCTTCATTCCCTCTATCTTCTCTGCTGCTTTAACATTGTGGAATGGTTGTTCCTTCTTGATATTCTCTTCCTCCTAGTTTTTCTGTATATCACTTTCTCCTGGCTCTCCTCCTACCCCTCTGTCTGCTCTTTCTCTGCCTCTTTTGCTGGACAATCTTCCAGGTCATTTCTTCTAATCTTATCTCACAGGGCTCTGACATGGGTCCTAGTCTCTCTTCCCTCTTTACTACTCTTCTTGGTGACCTCCATCAACTCCCAAGGATTTAATGACCATTTCTATGATGATGACTCTCATACCCATCTATGCTGCCTGAAATTCTCTGCTGACTTCTAATCTTGCATCTACATCTGCCTTTCAGACATCTCGAACTGCATGTCCAGAAGACATCTTTTTAAATTCATTATCTTCTTCTCCTAACTTTTCCCCTTCCTTCCTTCCTCATTATTTTAGAAGCAACACCAACCTCCCAGTCCTTCAAGCGCACAACTCAGGTATCATCTAGACTCCTTATCATCTCTCACCTCTTCCACATCCAAGCTCTTGCCAAAATCTGTCAATTTCACCTTTGCAAATTTCCCTCCTTTTGATATTGCCATCCCTCTAAGCAACAGGCTCTCATCACCTGCCTCGATTACTGCCACTCTCCCAACTGCAATCCATCTTCCATTCTCCCAACTACAATGTGATTTTTCCTAAAATGCAGATCTTACCATAGTACTCTCCCATCCCCAACATATACACATACTCGTCCATCAGTTGGAGAATGGTTGGGTAAATTGTGGTATATGAAAGTTATGGAATATTATTGCTCGGTAAGAAATGACCAGCAGGAGGAATACAGAGAGGGTTGGAGAGACTTAAATCAACTGATGCTGAGTGAAATGAGCAGAACCAGAAGATCACTGTATACTTCAACAACAATACTGTATGAGGATGTATTCTGATGGAAGTGGAAATCTTCAACATAAAGAAGATCCAACTCACTTCCAGTTGATCAATGATGGACAGAGGTAGATACACCCAGAGAAGAAACACTGGGAGGGGAATGTAAATTGTTATCACTAATATCTGTCTGCCCAGGTTGCATGTACCTTCGGATTCTAATGTTTATTGTGCAACAAGAAAATGATACTCACACACATGTATTGTACTTAGACTATATTGTAACACATGTAAAATGTATGGTATTGCCTGTCGTCGGGGGGAGGGAATAGAGGGGGGGGGGTAATTTGGAAAAATGAATACAAGGGATAATATTATAAAATATATATATATATATAAAAAAAAAAAAAAAAACATATACACATATTCAGTAAGCTGCAGTGGCTCCTAGTTGCTTCCAGGATCAAATTTTAAAAATGCTTTATTTGTCCTTCAATACCTTTCATAACCAAATTCCTTTCCTTGCCAGTCCTTTTCACCTTGCTCCCCAACACATACTTTTTGATCCAATGACACTGGTCATAAACAAGACATTTCATCTCTCTACTTTGGGCATTTTTTCTTGCTGTCCTCCATGCTGAAATGATCTCCTGTCTCTGCTCATACTATTGAACTTCTTGGCTTCCTTCAAGTCCCAACTAAAATCCTTTCTTTTATCAGAAGCCTTTCCCAACCTCTCTTAATCCTAGCATCTTCTCTATGCTATATATATATTTTTTTTACTATTTGTCCTGTTTACAACTTGCTCTCTATTTATTTTTATGTTATTTTCCCCATTAAATTATAAATTCCTTGGGATCAGGAATTGTCTTTTGCTTCTTTTTGTATCCCCAGTGCTTAGCAAAGTGTCTGGCACATAATACTTACTAAATGTTTCTTGATTGATTTTATCTAATTATACCTATTCCATATTTGTTGAATAAATAATTGAGAAAGTCTAATTTAATCTTCATTTCATGTTCCTTTTATTCAGGGGTTTTGGCCATTTTATTTAGTTCCCAGTCCTCTCTTTTTTTCCTTGGAGATTTTTTTCAATAGAGATGAGGATGGGGGAGGGAAAGTGATTTGACTTTTGAATGCATTATTTAAATTAAACAACTAGGTAGTATATAGTATATATACTAGGTAGTATATAAGTGTATAGAATATAGGCTTTAGAGTCAAAGAGCCCCAAGTTTGAATCCTGATCTTATGACCCAGAGCCTATCACTTAAGCCTTCTTAACCAGAGGCATCCAGGTGATGTGATGGATAGACCTCTGGGCTGGGTATCAGTAAAACCTGAATTCAAATTCAGACACAGACTAATCACTTAACCCCATTTGCCTCAGTATCTTCCTCTATAAAATGAGCTAGATAATAAAAGGGCAAATCACTCCAGTATCTTTGCTAAGAAAACCCCACATGGGACATGATTAGAAAAAAAAAAATACAACAACAAAATGAGCCTGATAATAGCACCTAGAACAGTACAAGAAGAAAATGAAGCTAATAATAGCACTTACCTCCCAGGATTATTGTGACAATCAAATGAGATAAGATGCACAAACCTGTTATTAAATTAATTTAATTGTGCTTCTTGGGCACCAAAAAGTCTTCAGTTTGACATGCATTCATGCCCAGATGATTTCCAGTACCCATTAAATATGGACAGATGAGGAAGACTATTGCAGTAACGCTATCAAAGTAGAGACAGGCAATGCAACTTTGTGAAAAGAGCATTGAACTTAAAGTCAGGAAACTTAGGCGCTAATCTTTATTGTACCACTACCATGCTGAGGCACTTTGAGCAAATCAATGCTTTTTTCTGGGACTCAGTTTCCTTATCTGTAAAACGAAAATTGGTGGAGATCATCTTCACATCAATAAATATGGATTAAAATGCATCTTTCTCAAACATGTCTAACCGGTTCTAATTGGAGAGGGAGACAGTGTTAGGGAACACACCACTTTTATCTCCCTGGGAGGTATTCTCTATTGAGAAAAGTATCTATCTATATAGTTCCCTCTGGTGGTCAAAGCGTGATCCTACAGTCCTGTCTGTTTTTATCAAAGTATCTGTTATGGGTGAACATCATAGGATCATAAATTTAGAGCTGTGAAGGATATTAGGAATCATCGGGCCCCATATTTTTCATTATGATCACACAAGTGAGCAGCAGAATCAAGATCTGAAGCTGGATCCAGTGTCCTTTCCTCCACATCAGTTTGACTCTGATATCTAATTAGACCGTAATATCATTGAGGGAAGGGCTGGAGTTAATTATTTTTTGTCTCTGCATTTCTACCTGCTAACCTGGTGCTTTGCCCTTAGCAACTGTTTTGCTTTAGTAAATGGTTCTGAGTTGTTAAACTTGAGGAAACCTCATGGAGTCTTTCTGATCCACTTGCCAGATTCTTTATTCACCCGACAGAGGCAGCCAAATACCGTTCAAAAGGAAAATAGAAAGCCCAGGAGGAGGTAGTTGTGGACAATTTAAGCTTCTCAAGCTTGCTTATCTTCCAGGATATGCACAGGTTATCATCACTCATTTCTCTCCCTTAGAGAATCCCTCTCCTCTTTTGGGTCTTGATTTTGGCTCCTTGTCCTCTGAGGATTTTCCCTGACCTTCTAGTCCTTAGCACTCTTTGCCTCTTGAAATTATTCTGTAAACACTTCTATAATCTCTCCCCCCATAGAAGCTGCAATGGACATTGCATACATTCAACTAGCTTTCCCAAAACTTCCAGACTCTGAAGAAGCTTCTTTCCACAGAGAAACCTTACGGCCGAAATGGGAAAGAAGATGGGGAAATGTGGAGGTCCTTGCTTCTACTTCAAAGCCTGTCATAGAGCTTGGGATAAGTACAAGGGACTTCTTATTGTTGAGGGCAGAGAATATTAGAAGCAAGATGAAGAGGAGGAACGAACAGCTGTACAGAGGAGAGAATAGAGGATCAGATAAACCACTGAGGCAAACTTGAATGGAGAAAAAATTGGTCTCACCTAGGAGACTGGAGTTTGAGAAGCTACAAGAGCCTAGTCCACATCCTTGCCCAAGAATGCATTTACCTATTCAATCGCTTCCTTTCCAGTTTTCCCAACAAGTGGGAAGAACTGACAGAGGAGAGGAAAGAGATTCTCTCCCTGTGATTGCTATAGTTTGTGTAAATGCTTATATACATTTCAATTCCATTTGAAATGAAATTAAAGTAAATACTTTTTATACTTATTTTAGTCAAAACTAATAAGTTCATAGATTAAGATTGAGAAAAGGGAAGCCTCCAAAAGAAGAAAGGATTTTCCTAACTCTGACTGGGTAAGGGCAACAAACTGATTAGAGAAATAATTTCTCTGAAATAGCCATGCCCATTAGACTATCTTCTAAATTGTATTAATGAGATGAGCCAATAGTAGTAAGAGGTAGTTTATTCGGCACATAGTAGGCACTTAATAAATACTTATTAAATGAATATTTGAATAAATATACTCTGCACCCAGCTAATACCACTCCCTCTATCCCCAATTTAGCTACCCCTCTATCCCCAATTTAGCTACTCTTTATATTTATTTTTGTATATACTTGTTGTATGCCCCTAGAACCAGGATTCTTGACCTGAGGTCTTCAGAACCTCAAAGAGTCAATGCATAGATTTCAGGAGTTCATGGATTTGGATGGGGAAAATTGATCTTTATTTTTTATTAATCTTTGGTTTTCTTTGTAATGCTCTCTCTCTATATATATGTGTGTGTGTGTGTGTGTGTGTGTGTGTGTGTGTGTGTGTGTGTGTGTGTTTCATTTTACACATTTAAAATATCATTCTAAAAAGGAGTCCATGGGTTTCATAGACTGCCAAAGGAAACTATAACAAAAAAAAGGCAAATTCTTTAGGTCAGAGATTGTTTCTTTTTTTTCTTTGCACAATGACTTCCGCATTGTAGGCATGTAATAAATCTTTGTTCAGTGGAAATGAATCTAATACTTAAGTTATTTATTTTAACATTTAAAAAAATTCGAATTCTGAATTTCTTCCTCTCATTCACCCTTCTCATTCACCTACAAGAAATGTAATATCAATTATACATTTGAAATAATATAAATGTATTTCTATAATGTACCATAGCAATGTCATAAAAAAAAAAAAAGAAAAATCTTCAATCTGTATTCAGACTCCATCACTACTCTCTTTGTGGAGGTGGATAGTATTTTTTATCTTAAGTCCTTTATAATTGTCTTAGACCATTGGATTGATCAGAATAGCTAAGTCATTCACTATTAATCATTGTATAATACTGTTGTTACTATGTTCAATGTTCCCCTGGTTCTGCTTATTTCACTTTGCATTAGTTCACATGTGTCTTCCCAGGTTTTTCTAAAATCATGTGACTTGTCATTTCTTTTAAAATTTTTTATTATAGTTTTTTTTATATACAAAACACATGTATGGGTAATTTTTCAACATTGACCCTTCAAAAACTTCTGTTTCAACTTTTCCCCTCCTTCCCTCCACCTCCCCATACAGGTTAAAGTTGTGCAGTAGTCCCATACATGTTAAATATGTTAAAGTATATGTTAAATATAACTACACTATACTACATTACACTAAACTACAAATACACTAGAAAAATCGGATTTAGAAAGAAAGCAAAAATATCCTGAGAAGAAAAAATAAAAATGCAAGTAAACAATAACTGTTTCATCATTTCTTAAAGCATAATAATATTATATCACAATAATATACCACAACTTGTTTAACCATTCCATAATTGACAGACATCCTCTTAATTTCCAATTCTTTGCCATAATAAAAAGAGTTCTAAAAATATTTTTGTGCGCATAGGTCCTTTTTTATCCTTTGATCTCTTTGAGATTCAGACCTAATAGTCAGACAGTATGCGCAGTTTCATAACACTTTTAGTATTGTTCCAAATTGTTCTCCAGAATGAATAATTGCACAACTCTACCAACAATGCATCAGAGTCCCATTTTTTCCACATTCCCTCCAATGTTTGTCATTTTCCTTTTCTGTCATATTAGCCAATCTGATAGGTTTGAAATGGTACTTCAGAAAGTTTTTAATTTGCATTTCTTTACTCGATAGTAATTTAGAGCATTTTAAATGATTATAGATAGCTTTGATTTCTCCTGAAAACTGCTTTTCTACAAGATTTGACCATTTATCAGTTGGGGGAAGGGAAAGAGACTTATATTTTTATAAATTTGACATATTTTCATAATGACTTTTACTTTTATAAATTTGACTCAGCAATTTGGAACTATGCCCAAAGGGCTATCAAACTTTAATAAAGCAGTGTCTCTACCGAATCTACATCTCAAAGAGATCATAAAATAGGGAAGAGGTCCCACATGTGCAGAAATGTTTATGGCGGTCTTTTTTGTAGAGGCAAAAGACCCCTGAAGATTAAGTGAATGCCCATCAATTGGGGAATGGCTGAATAAGTTATGGTATATGAATGTAATGGAATATTGTTGTTCTATAAGAAATAATCAACAGCCTAATTTCAGGAAAGAGTATAAGAAAACTTATATGAATTGATGCTGAGTGAAGTGAGTAGAATCAAGAGAACAATGTATATACCAACAACAAAATTATATAAGGCATGACTTCTCAACAATAAGATGGTTCAAGGCAATTCCAATAGACTTGTGATGGAAAGATCTTTCCACATCCAGAGAGAGAACTATGGAGACTGAGTATGGATCGAAGAATAGCACTTTTTTTGGTAGTTGTTTGTTTACTTGGTTCTTTCTCTTGTGTTTTTTCCTTTAATTTTTTGATCTGTTTTTTTTCTTGTGCAGCATGAAGAATATGGAAATATCTTTAGAAGAATTGCACAACTTTAATCTGTATTGTATTGCTTGCTGTCTATGGGAGGGAGGGAGAAAGAGGCAGAGAGAAAAAATTGGAACACAAGACTTTGAAAATGTAAATATTGAAAACTATCTTTACATATATTTGGAAAAATAAAAACTATCTAAAATAAATTTGAATTTGTTTTCTATATACTTGAGAAAAGAGGACTTTATCAGAGAAATTTGCTGCAAAATCCCCCCCCATCTTGCTTTCTGTTAATCTTGACTGAATTGGTTTTGTTTGTATAAAAACCTTTTAAATTTCATGCCATCAAAATTACTTCCTGTGATCCTCTCTTTCTCTTGTTTGGTCATAAATTCTTCCCTTTTACATAGATCTAGCAGGTAAAATTTTCCTGATATCACCCTTTAGGGATAAATCATGTACCATTTTATTCTTATTTTGATATTCAGTGTAAGATGTTAGTCTATAACTAGTCTCTGTCAAACTGTTTTCCTGTTTCTCCAGCAATTTTTGTCTACTAATGTTGCCCAAATTTGGATCTTTGGGTTTAGCAAATACATATCAAATTAGTATGTTCATTTATTACTGTGTTGTGGACCTATTCCATTCCACTGAACCACAGTTAAAATCTAATCTTAAATACTCACAGAAACCTGGAACTCCTGTAGAACAGATCATGATTTAAAACTTAAGAACTCGGTTGAACCCAGAGGAATGCTAAGACAACTTATTTGAAAGTCAAGACACTTGAGTTCAAATTCACTTTTTGGCTCTACTTTTGCATGTGATATTGGCTAAGCATGTTAGCTCACCTTTCTAGACCTCAAAATGGGGAGGTTGGATTGAATGATGTCTAAGTCCCCTTCCACCCTGTGTCTTGATTCCTATTCCTATTCAGTTCTAAAATATCCTAAAACCATTCTGATCATTTCTCAAAAACCAGCATTTTTAAAAAGCCATGTGAATATAATCTCAAAGAATACAATTTAGGGCCTACTTAACATTCACAACCAAACTGAAATCTGACCACCTCTTCATATTCTATTGATTTGAGCACCACTGCTCCTAAAATTAAACTTCATTGTTAGCACAGAGCTTTCAGCTTGAAGAAACCATTTCAAATTGGTTCCTTTTCCAGCCCAGTTTAATATAAGTAAGTAAATATGTGCCTATAAGTACCTCTGTCAAATTATCCTCTAAAGTAGTGGCTGCCACAGTTTTGCAGAAGCCACTCTTTAAAAAAAAAAAAAGCCTAAAATTGAGTTAAGTGGTAAACCACACTGACCTATAGAGAGCCATCTTTGAACCTGAATGCATCTTTTCCAGCCTGAATTTGTACAACTTGTGTGACTGACATTCAAAAATCCAGCAAGAGATCCAAGATCAAAGATCGAATCTTAGTGGATTTTTTAAAATAGAAACTTTAGTTACCCATCTTGAGAAAAAGCTCCCATTCTCTAAAAAATAATGAAATAATGTCCCCCCTGCTGGCACAAGCACTGACTGGAGTAGCGGAAATAATAACCTATCGTTTTGTAGACATTCTGAAAGGAAGGGGAGAAATGATGAATAGAAGGAGGTTATGAAGAGCTGAGAATTTTGAATAACAAGATCAGCCGGTAGTACTTTCTTTGATCTTCATTTAACAGACAGTGGTATTTAGGAAATGAGTGAAAAGAAACACATACAATGTCTTTTCATGGGTGGGTGTGAGTTTTTTTTACTTTTAAGACTATTCTGCATTATATGGATGTCTTTGAAAGAAAATGAGCAATATGAGGAATGAAACACTTGTTTTTGGACATAGAATGAGAATTTGTTTTGCTTGACAATGCATATTTATTAAGCATTTTGTTTTCCTTTGGTGGGGGAACAAGAAATGGGAAAGAAACAAAATTAATTCTAGATAATTAAATTTTTTTAAAGAAAGAGAATGAACAAAAGCACAGAAAATTACCTGCAAAGCATCATAGGTTATTGCAAAAACCACTGGGTTTGGGAAAAGGAAAGCTGGGTTCTAGTTGTAACAAAGCCACTTACTAGTTACCTGACCTCACACGCTAGGCTATAATTTCCTCATGGATGACATGTGAAGGATGGACAAGATGTCTTCAGATTTCTCTTATAGCTTTCACATTTTTCATCTAAATCTTGAAATATGTTTATGTATGTGTTTGCTAAAGCTTGTGACTATTTCTGGTTTAGAATTGCTGAATTCTATTAGACGTCTTCTGAGTACCCTTGGTTTTCTAACACAAAACAAAGACAAATCCCATAGAAGGCCTCCCGCCAATTTACCTGCTGTGAAGCATTTACAGCTCATGAAAGGGTGAATCTGAGATTTTTGTGGGAAGTAGCTCATAAAAGCTCTGCCTTACACAGCAGGTTGAATTGAAGATGGAAAAGGCTTATTCCTCTACAGAATGTGTCTACAGCACAAGGAAGTAGCAGTTCAGCAATTATCCACTAAATTTGATGGAAGGAGTTAGCCAATCTGGATTGTTCAGTCTTTAAACAGATTTTTTTTTCTCCCCCTGAATTCAAGCCCAACAGTCTAACCTACTAGGAGGCTATTAGGAAAACTGTGTTAGACCAAGAGAAAAACCTCCATACTATTATTCAGTGTCCAAAGAAAACAAATGTTAAATGGCAACAATTACCTACAGTAAATTTAACTCCTAAACAAAGGTCAAGGACACAGAATACATAAAGAATCTAAAATGTCATCCTTATGGGGAACTCCTAGTATGGGAAACTCCATTTATCACCCCAAGTCCTTGTGACTATCCACCACAGGCCACTTCTAGCACATACCCATTGCATTCGGAAGTCGAGAGAGATAATTGTTTTTCCCCTTCCCCTCAGAACATTGCCTCCTCTTCTCCCTTACCCTCCCATCCCTGTATCTCCCATGAGGTTTGAAGGTTCTGGGGCTCACATGAAATAATTCCCAAGGATTTCCCATTCTCCTGGTGAGCTCCAGTTTTCTAGATTTTATCTCCCATCTCCCTACCCTTTCTTTCTCTGCAATTCTTATCCTAGCTTCCAGAATTGCTAGCACCTCTAGGCCACAACCTATAGAAAAATAGAATTGAATGAGATAATCTCTCAGTTCCCTTCTATTTAAAAAATTATAGGATTCTATAAACTATAACAATTAGAAGCCATATAGTCTTCAAATAAAATAATAACAACTGATAAAATAGCATAATTGTATGAACATGGGGAATTAGTACAGGCTCAAATAACGAAATCAAGCTGGACTAAAGAAAAAATAGACCATGATCTGGGGACATAGAGAAGAGTGGCTAATTAAAATATGACGTGTAGTCCAGAACTCTGACCCTGTTTTTTCTCAGGTTGTAGATGTTCAATAACATAAAATCACAGGACCACTGATTTAAAGTTTGAAGGAAATTTAGAGGTCATTTAGTCTATCTCATCCCATTTACAGGTGAGGAAACTGAGACTGAGAGAGGTTAACTGACTTATTTAGAATCACACAATTAATAAATGTTCAAGCTCAGATTTGAATCTTACTCTGTCACTGAGAAATATAAGTAGTCCTAGGGACTAGTAGGACATTTTTGAAGTTATGTTTAGACCTTAGATATAGCCCGTCTCCCCCACCCCCAGATTGAAAAACAGTTATTTCTTTTGAATAAGAAATAGTAGTCACTGGATCTTCTGTCAGCTCCCTCATTCTGCTGGTCCATTCCCAGGTTCCCCTTCAGGAGTCCCTGTTGTTGCCTCACTACTGAGAGGAATAAAGCATGCTAATGCTCCTACTCATGGCACTTTAGCTCACTTAATGACTGGAATGGTAGCCATGAGTGATAGTCCTGAAGATCATTTCACTAGGCATTTGGTGCTGTTGTTATAAATATCCATCATCATAATGTTCTGGTGGCCACCTCACAGACTCTGTGCCCTGACTACATCAAGGACTAAAAGGAAGAGCATCAGGTGGAACAAAGGACATTCTCTCTGCATTCTAGCTCCTAATACACCCACGAGCTACTCGGGGTTAAAAGAACAGGGAATATTTAGCAGTGAGAAGACACAACCAGGATGGACTGTGAGCATTGGCTCTTCAAAGATTTGAAAGTTTGTGACATAGAAGAGACATGAGACTGACTCCAGAGAGCAGAATCAGGACCACTAAGTGCAAAAGAGAAGGAAGCAGATTTGGGTTCAACATGAGGAAAAGTTTCTAACATTAGAGCTGTCTAAAAATTGAATGAGCTACCTTGGGAGGTAATGAGTTCCCTCTCATTATTAGATGTTTTCAGGATAGGATTTATTCCTCAGATAAGAGCCAGACTAATAACCCATGAGATCTGAGAATAGCATTCCACCTCTAGAAATCATAGAATCTCATTGCTGAGTCTAGACACTATTCATCTCCTGATGCAACCTGAAGGTTGAATTAGCTTTTTAAAACTTCTGGTCCCATTACTGACAGTTACAGAATTTACAATTCACTAAAGCCTTCTGGTCTTTTGATTTATATCTAATCATATCTTTTCTTGGGCAGCTAGATGTTGCAGAGGTTTGAAGACCAGGACTGGAGTTCTGATTTAAGGAAGATCTGAGTTCAAATCAGATTCAGACATTCCTGATCATGTCACTTAATCTCTATTTGCCTCATCTGTAAAATGAAGATATAATGGAGAAGGAAATTTTAAACAATACCAATATCTTTGCAAAGAAAATGCCAATGGGGATAGCTGGGTGGCACAGTGGATAGAACACCTACCAGGAGGACCTGTGTTCAAATCCAACCTCAGACACTTATCACTTACTAGCTATTACTTACTAATCCTGACCAAATCACTTAACCCTAATTGCCTTGCAATAAATAAATAAATAAATAAATGAATAAATAAATAAATAAATAAATAAAGCAAATAAATAAATAAATAAGAAAATGCCATAGGCAAAGTCAATTGGGTCATGTAGAGCTGATCATGGTCACACAACTGAACAGCAACATATCTCTCCTTAGCTTCTCCTATGGGTTCAGTTATTACCTCTATTATATCTAGCCTGTTTCCAACCATATTCCCCATCACCAATGGACTGCTGTAATGCTCCACCAATTGTTGACCTGATTTGGTCTCCTTCTATTGCTTTCCTTCTCATGTCCCTTGTTTGAATTCTTTAGTTTCCTTTAAGACTAAGCTAAAGTGATCTTTTTTTCATGGAAACTTTCTGTAATGAATGTTCTTTCTCTTCAAATATTCTAAGAGCACTCTGCTAATCACTTCCTTACCTCATATATTTTCAATGCATTATACTTATTTCTTTACATTTTGTATTCCTATTACTATCACTCCAACTCAGAAAAAAATCCTTTAAGGCAATGGACTATATAATTTTTATCTTCATCACTGGAGTGTCTAGAAGACTGTACATATAATAAATTATTAATAAACACTTTTTATAGTTGTTGAATTATGCAATTGATTTTGTTGAAACAAATGATAGGAATTTATATTTATCATATTATTGTTATCTATTTAGATTCATCTCAGAATCCTAAATAGTCATGCTGATTTTGGATCCTGGTCTTATCATCCAGCATATTACTTATTTCTCCAGATATCATGGTGAAACTCCAAAATCCTAAGATTGGATATAGGATACAATAGGTACAGAGGAACCAAAAGTTACCTTAAAGTTTACAATGGCCATCCAATTTGGCCATTTGAAGGTCTTAGGTGACTTTTCAGAGTAGTTTGAGTAAAGTGGTAAAGACAAATGGATTTGAGGGGTCTTCAGGAAGTGAAGGTAGGAAGCAGAGATTACATTTTCAAGGTTGAAATAATGGAGGGAGATAAAATGAGCTTAAGGGAATAGCAAAGTCAGAGTGAATAAAGCAGTTTTGCAAATAGAAAATAAAAGCTGATAGAGAAGGAGATACTTTTTCTTTATTTTTAATTTATTATTTTAAAAAATAATCATTTATTTTTCTTTTTTTTTATAATAACTTTTTATTTTCAAAACACATGCAAAAATAGCTTTCAATATTCACCCTTGCAAAATCTTATATTCCAAATTTTTCTCCCTCCCTCTCCCCCATCCCTCTCCTCTAGATAGCAAATGATCCAATATATGTTAAACACATGCAGTTCTTCTATACATATTTCTACCTTTAATATGTTGCACGAGAAAAATCAGACCAAATAAAGAAAAAAATGATTTTCCCATATCCTCTCCAAATTTATCATTATCTTTTCCTATTATCTTAGACAATCTGAGAGGGTTATAGTGGTACCTCAGAATTGTCTTAATTTTCATTTCTCTAATTAATTTAGAGCACTTTTTTTTTATTTGACTAGTAATGGTTTTAATTTCTTCATCTGAAATCTGTCTGTTCATATCCTTTGACCATTTTATCAATTAGAGAATGGTTTATATTCTTAAACATTTGAGTCAGTTTTCTATATATTTTAGAAATAATGTCTTTATCAGAACCCTTGGATGAAAAAATCTCCCCCAGTTTTCTGCTTCCCTTCTAATTTTGGTTGCATTGATTTTGTTTGTACAAAACATTTTAAATTTAATATAATCAAAATTATCCATTTTGCATTTCATAATGTTCTCTACTTCTTATTTGGCCATAAATTTCTTTGAGAAGGAGATATCAAGAAAGTGGTGATAATGGTGGTGATAATGAATTCAAGCAAAGGAGAAGATTTTGAGGAAAATAATGATAAATTCAGTGGTGCTAATTGGACTCTCTGATGGAAATATTCAGTAGGAAATTAGAAATGTAGGCCTAGAACTTTACAGAAATATGATGGTTGATGGTATGTATTTGGAAATTCAATTTAGAAGAAAATTTAAAGATATAAAAGATAAATAATTAGGAATAAACTACCTAAGACAGGAACTTGGAGTATTCCCACAGTTGGAGAAGCAGGAAAAAGAAAAAAGAAGCATGAACTGAGACAGAAGAGCATTTAAAAAGGTTCATAGAATTCAAGAATCATGATCTTGGAATTGAAAGGGACCTTGAATCTAATCCTCTCATTATATAGATAAGGAAATTGTGAACCAGAATATCTACATGACATGTGACACAGATACCAAGTACCAGACTCAAGATTCAAATTATTTCCTTAACTCCAAATCAATATCTTGAGAAATAGCAGAATATGAAGGTGGGAAGAAGTGTCAAGAAGGAAAGGGCTTTCAGTGCCAATGGAAGTCAAAGAGAATGAGGACTGAGAAAAAAGCCATCCATTTGGCTAGTAGAAGGTCCTACGTGACTTTTCAGAGCAGTTTGAGTAAAGTGGTGGAGACAGATGGATTTGTCTTTAAAGGGTCTTAAGGATGTGAAGTTAGGGAATAGAGATGACATTTTCAAGAATGAAAGGATGGAGGAAGATAAGAGAGCAACTTAAGGGGGTACCAATGTCAGTTTTGCAGATAAAAGGAAAGAGCTGATAGAAAAGAAGATATTAAAACTAAAAAGGGAGCAGCAAAGTGGTACAATGGATAGAGCACCAACTCTAAAGTCAGTTCAAATCTGGTGAAACAAAGAATTGAAAGATATAGGAGAGGTAGAAATGTGCAAATAGAAGAGTGAACCTTGGCA
>NC_133621.1:208807752-208812752 GCF_048593235.1 Sminthopsis crassicaudata
CCTTCCAATCACAGCAGCCATCTGGCTTGTGTCAAAGCTCGGCCAGCCAAGCGAGCTCCAACGCCGCGAAAAGCAGTGATGTCACTCCGCTCCGCAGGTCAGGCCGGGAACAGAAACTCAGGCTGCAATTAAAACAGCCTTGTCCCTTCCACCAAGGAGCTTCCAGCCTGGGTGACCAACTGTTACTTGATATCAAGCCTGGGCTCGCTGTTACCCGAATAACCAGGGCTCCATCTAGTGGCAAAATTATTTTGCCCATTTTTTTTTTTTTTTTAATTACGTTCAAATGCAGTGGTTTGTTCAGGCAACCGGGTCTTGTCTTTTACAACAACAGAAATAGACCTCCTGTTCAATATCATGGATTTTTAAGTAGTTGCGACGAGGGATGAACAAATTGGGACGATGTCTCCAATTTCAAATAAACTGAGCGACCATTTCAGATCCTCTTAAGTTTAATAATCACCATAGCTAGCATTTATATAGCCTTTTAAGCTTAGCAGAGCTTCATGGATATTTTGTTTTGCCCTCATACGCAATCCTAGTTAAATAATAATAAATAAATAATAACATACAAATAAACAATGATCATTTCATGATTCTATTAGACCATAGGGTCTAATAATAATAGGTAGCATTTATGTAGCACTGAATTTTGCAAGCACTTTACAAATATTATCTCACTTTATCTTCAAAAATCTAATAATAAGAATTCTCAAAGAATGACTACTTCATGATCCCGTTAGTCAATATGGTATTATAGGAATAATAACAACAGCTAGCAATTTTATAATATTTCAAAGGTTTGTAAATTGCTTTACAAAGATTATCCCATCGATTCAGGCCCGTTCTAATGGACTTGTGATAGACAAAGCTATCCACACCCAGAGAGAGGACTGTGGGGACTGAGTGTGGATCACACTTTAAACTTTTTTTGTTATTTGCTTGCAGTGGTTTTTTCTCATTTTTTTCCTTTTTGCTCTGATTTTTCTTGTTCAGCATGATAATTGTGGAAATATATATAAAAAAATTGCACATGCTTAACGCAGATTGGATTATTTGCCATCTAGAGGAGTGGGGGGGGAAGAGAGGGGAAAAAATTGGAACATAAGGTTTTGCAAGGGTGAATGTTGAAAATTATCTACACAATATATTTTGAAGATAAAAAGCTTTAATAATAAAAAGTGACCAAATAAAGGTTCTAAATAGTGAAAAAATTCTCATTTTATCCTCAAAAAAGCCATTCATTTAATAATAATAATTCTCAAAGAATGACCACTTCATAATCCTGTTAGTTGTTATGGTATTATAGGAATAATAGTAATAACTAGCATTTGTATAGTATTTTAAGGTTTACAAATTCCTTTACAAATATTACCTTATTTTATTCTTACAAAAATCTTTATATAATGATGATAAAAATAATAATTCTCAAACAGTGACCGTGTCATAATCTTGTTATTTAATATAGTATAATAATGATGATCGTGATAATAACCCTAATGGCTAGCATTAATATAACACTTTAAAGTTTCCAAAACACTTTACAATTATCTTATTTTACCTTCACAATAACTCAAAGAGAGAGGTGCTATTGGTATTCCCATCTTTCAGAGGAATGTATAATTTATTTATATTTACTTAATATTTCATATATAAATATTGAATATTTGTGAAAAAAATAAAACATGGGAAATCCAAGAGATGTATACAGAATAGCTCTACCTTATTTTATTTCATTTTGCATTTTATAGTGAACTGAGTGTTTGAGAGAAATCAAGGACTTTTCTAAAGAATGAGCATATCACTGCAAAGCTTAAGTTAAATGTCTTTTGCTTTCAAATGATAAAAGAATTACATTAGGTAAATAGGTAGCTCTGTGGTGACAACCCAAATGCAACAGAATGATGCTATTTTTGAAAATACTCAGCATTTTCCAACAAAGGCACTTTTTTTCTAAATAATTTCCTTTCCTCAATTCCACCATTTACAAGAATCACAGAATCTCAAAGCCGAGAGGGACCCAAGTCCATCCAATTCAAAACCTGTCTATATGGGAATCTCCTCTACAACACTCATCATCTTTCAATTTAAAGACTTTGGCTGTCCATTTAAAGATTATGACAGTCCATTCTGTTTTTCCATGGCTTTTATCATGAGGAAATTTTCTTTTACATCTTACTATGTGACTTTCTTACTCAGGAATCCTCAGTGAGCCCCTTATGGCTTCTAAAAAATTGCAAGTTCTTCTGTCTAGCTTTTACAAATCCTTTATAACTTGTCCACCCCTATTTCTACAGCCTGAAGAGACATTACTGTCCCTCCTTATATTCCAGAAAAGTGGCCTTTGCTGATCTTTCATCTCAGTGCCTTTGCAGAGTGAACATCATTCCCAAAAGGCTCCATCTCTTGAAACCCATACCTCCCTTCAACACTCAACTCAAAGGGGCACCCCCATCAGTCATGAGGTTTTCTGCTATCCCCACCCCCTTATTAGTTCTTCCAACACCACTCTCTAATTACTTTAATTTTAATTTAATTTAAATATATTTGCCTATCTGTGAACATTCCTTCTCCCTTCCTTCCAGAAGAATGGGGACTGATTTTTTTTTTTCCTTTTGCAAACCCAGTGTGTGCCACAGTAAGGATTTTTAAATTCTTTATGTTAAAGCAATTCTAAATTTTCCTGTTAGCAACTTCCACACATGGCTCTGTCATCTGGGGTCAAATAGAACAAAATTGTTCTACATTCTTTAGAATGTAAATAATAAATAAATACATGTTTTAATGTGTAATAGAAAATATTGATATTTTTATTAATATTGTTAGAAAAAGGCTTTTTTAAAAATTCCCTAAGTTTTTAATGATTGCCCATTCATATATCATCTTTCAAAAATAGAATTATGTGCTTTTCTGAAAACCAAAGGACATTTTAAGAGATTCTACTTCCTACTTTCCTAAATATAACAATCAAACTATTTTAGAGTTTCTGATTCTGGACTGAAGTCATAGATATCAGAACAAAAAAATCAGGGAAATAGATTGAAGGACTGTTCATAGATATTCTCCTTTACCATAACATGGGCCAATGAAGAAAGATTAAGCAACAAAAATTAATCCTTACACCAACTTGAGGGAACTGGCTCTCACTGCTAGAATTGGGTTGGTGTCTAAGGTTTGCTTTTCTCTCATTGCTTCCCCATGTCATTCCACATCTGAACATATACACAGCTTTTATTTGCAGAATTTTAGGCATTCCTTTTCTGATTTTTCTGTCATTGTAACTAATGGAGTAAAAATTATAGCAGATAAAATACAAATCTCAAAATCAGGTCCAAGTTCATTAAAACTGGCCCACTGTTTTACAGAGTTGCCTTAGTACTATGTGGCTAAGGACAAACAATGACTATTTCAGGTTCTTCAAAGAAATATTTGTGTAGTACATACTCCCAGGAAGAAAATCACAAACAAATCAGTTTATAGAGAATAGCAGATTCATTTTTAATATCCAGGGCATTCAAGGTGTTCTAAGCATATTGATCAAACCAATTAACATTGACATAGGTTTCTGATACTTTCATTGTATTGGAATACAAATTCATTTTAGAAATTATTCATTTCACTGATATTTCTAAAAAATATCATTTCCAAGGCCACAGAAATCATTAGACCCAATCTAAATTTCAATTTGGAAATTCTTTTCTCTGTTACAATATTCATGGGCACTAGGTGGCTCACTGGATAAAGTGCCAGGTCTGGAGTCAGAAAGATTCATCTTTCTGAGTTCAAAAGCAACCCCAGGTTGACAGGTTGCTTAACCTTGCTTGCCTCAGTTTCCTCATCTGTAAAATGAGCTGGAGAAGAAAATGGCACTCTGTTCCAGTATCTTTGTCAAGAAAACCCCAAATGAAGTCACAAAGAGTCAGATACAACTGAAAATAACTGAAAAGTGAACATTGCACCATTCTATGAATACAATTTAACTTGTAATACAAAATTTCTAAAATGAGAATGTGAAATGAACTATGTGTTTATTTAATTTGACAAGACCTTTCACTAAATTCACTTTTTTCCCAGAGATTCTAAAGGTTTTATAAATAAGTTTTATAATTAAGTTAATAAGTTTTGAAGTAAATTTATAAGTTTTATAAGTAAGTTTTTAAGTTTTGCTGATTGTCAAATTGAATAAAAATAAGGTTCCACCTACTTATCAGTCACTAGGAATCATATTTTTTTTTATCAATTGTAGGCTCAATTTATTTCATAGAAAAATCAGCCCATAGCAAAACACATGTTAATATTTGTGACTTCAGGCAGAATTGACCCAATATCATTATTTTACCTCTAGCCTGAAAACTACTTCCAGAGCTATCAACTCTTTCTGGGCATGTGAATAGGGTCTTAAAGCTTAGGATATGATAATAGAGAGAAAGTATATTCCAAGACGAACATATATTAATCACCTACTGAGTTTCTGGGCATAATACTAGATACCAGGGAGACAAAGATAAAATTTTTTAAAAAAACTATTTTCCCTGAAGGAGGAAGAAAGATCCAATAGAAAAATAGAAAACTACAGTTATCCCTTCCACATTGTAACTTTTCCCAGAGCAATCATGATATGTTGTGGGTCAGCATAATAAATTAAATGGGAATTTTGGAGAGAGTTTTGCTCATAGACACCACCACAGACAACATATGAAGGCCAGCAGATAACATAGAAAAAGTTTAGCAGCTTAGAAATGCATAATAAATATGTATTGTGTTGTATGATATCAACTTAATTTTTAATACCATAATAAGCCAGACTTCTGTCTGGGAGGGTCTAAAAATTTTATGTTATTAAATAAGTTATTAAAAGTTACTAAACTTTAACCCACTTTTCCTTGAAGAGAGAAAGAGAACCATTAACAACTAATAGGATGGGAAAGACATTCTGGGGGATGCATAGGAGAAAGCCAAGAAATCTGAGTTAGAGACAAGAAGGAAGTGAATTGCAAGCA
>NC_133621.1:208817752-208830252 GCF_048593235.1 Sminthopsis crassicaudata
TGTGCAACATGGAATGTTGAGAAAAGCAAGCAGGATCAGATAACACAGAGAGGGAAGGAGACAGAAGGGCAGAGAGACAGAGATAGAGAGAAATTGCAATTTGAGAGTCTTCTGCATAAAGATGATAGTTAAAGCATGGGAGCAGAAGAGATTCCCAAAAAGGAATGTAAAGGAAGAAAAGGAGTGGACCAAGGAAAGAACCTCAGGAACACTTCCATTTAGAGGGCGAGATATGGAAGATGAACCAGCAAAGGAGATACAGAAAACCTCAGTTTTATAAGATAGCCAATTGAATAAAAATCCAGAGTACTGAGCATCCAAGAGGAACAGATGATCAACAAAAGAACAAGATCAAGAAGGATAAATACTAATAAAATATCAGTAAATCTGGCAATTAGGAGATCATTGATAACTATGTAGAAAGCAGTGAGTGAAAAAGGGAAGATGAAGCAATGAATATAGACATATTTTTCAAAGAATCTGAGAACCAGAAGGTACTCTTAAGGCCTTTTTTAAACTTTTTTTTCTCTCCCTTTTTTGCCCCAGAAAATTTCATGTGATCCCAGATGAAAAGGTATATAAAATAGGTATACATATCAAACGTTTACTGAAAATAAATCATAATTTCATGACCCCCACATCTAGTTACAAGACTCCATACAGGATTGTGACCCATAATTTAAGAAGCAAGGCTCTAAAGGATATTCAGTTCTTTGATACTACAGATTGGTAGTACTCAAGAGAGAAAGGAACCTGCCCAAGATCACCTAATATGATTGACCTAGATCCAGAAACCAAGTCTTAGGTTACTTACTCTTATTCAATTATAGTTTTCTCCATCTTTAAAATAGGAATGATCATCTTATTGTTACTACATACCCCCCACTGCTGTTGTAAGGTAAATTCTATATAAATTATAAAGTGTAGTTATGATCTATTTATCATCTATACATTTCACAGGGAGAAAGAAAATACCAAGAGACTTGTCACAAGTCATTGTTTTCAACCACTATCTTTAAAATGTTCCTGGACAAGTCATTTAATCCTGATTGCCTTGCAGAAGTGGAAGGAAGAGGAAGAATAGGAAGAGAAGGAGAAGGAAGAGGAATAAAAGAAGAATCATACATAGAAAAGACTTTAAAGATCACATGGTGAGGAGATTATTATTTAATCCAACTATCTAATCCAATTATTTTCATTCAACTAAATTTATTTTTATCAATGAAAAAACTAAAGTCAAAATGTTAAGTTATTTGATCATAACAGTTTATTCGTGACAACCAATAATAAATAGTTGCTGTTGCATTATCTGTAAGTTGGAGCAAAGTTTTCATGTTAGTCCTGCTTTAATTAACTTTGATTTGAACTTTTGTGGAAAAAAATATGTAAATTGTACTCTTTGACCAATAATATTCCACTGCTAAGTATATAATCCAAGAAGATGAAAGACAAAAAGAAAGTACCTGTAATGACTAAAATATTTGTATTATCATTTTCTGTAGAACTGCCCTCATTGTTTCTAGCCAATGAAGAAAGACTTGGGTACTTTGGGGATCACAAAGTAATCCTCTTAATACTTGAACATTGAAAAGCTGTTCTTTAAAAGGATATAACTCTTTTCAACTTTTGTCTTCTTTTCCTAGCTAAAATCACAACAGAACTATTTGAGTTTATCTGTGTAAGGGTTGGAGAAGAAAGTTTATCCCTTCTCCCATCCTCCCCAGTAGCAGGACACTCTCTCATGGAGCAAGAGGACTCAACTAGCTAAGTTTAAGCCTTCACACCTAGCTGCTGTCATTTAATTTTGTATTTCTTTGCCTTTTCATAGATAAACAAAGAACAATCCTGAGGTGGATATGTATATTCTAATATTCTATATGGAGTGAAGTATATGAGTTTAAGAAGTTGGAGATCCTGGGTCCTTTAGGCAGAGATGAATGGGAAGGGGATGAGGGAAGAAGGGAAGGAAAATAGGAGTTTTTGCATCAAAGAAATCCACTAGCAAGAGGATAAATCCAAGTCTAGTCTGACTTGCCAGAAAACTGGGACCTAGAGAAATTTTTTGGAGTGTAGAGCCAAGTTGATATGTTAAGCATCTCTTCAACAATCTTGTCAAATATTTTATGTTTTTAACTTCCCAAGAAAGTATAACAGTACTTATAAATTTTTCTTGTAAGATTTTTTATAAGTACTTATAAGATTTTCTTATCAACCTATGCTTATTAGAAGCTTTTGTGTTAATAACTTTTTGTGTGTTGGAAATAATAGTTGTTCTATAACTAATTCATGTTGAATCATGAATATATTTCCACTCCTCTTTTAAGGGATACTTAAGACATGAGACAATCTAAGCTTTAAATAATCTTACCCCAGGTGTCAGGGGCAGGCATATAGGCAAAATAGTTCCACCCTTCTTCAGAATGGTCAGATTTTCCGAGGACTAAATCAGTCAAAACATGAATGAGTTTTAAGAGTAAAGGGCTCCCTTAGTGAAGGATGAGAGAATACAACACTTCTTTGGGTTCACAAAGAGTTGTAATTGTTATAGAAATATATCTAAAATAATCATCATAGTCACTGAAAGATCAGGATATACCTCATGTATGAGTTGGCAACTAAGCTAAATTTAAAGAAACAAGGGATTCTAAGAGGCTGAGGGAAAGAGGAAGGCATAAGAGAGAGCTCATAGCAAGCAAGATGGCAGATGAAATGCTAAAGAAGTGATGAGGGAAGTCAAATCAACAAGCATCTTTTTAAAAGCTCCATACAGATTGGCTAAGATGACAGGAAAAAATAATGATGAATGTTGGAGGGGCTATGGGAAAACTGGGACACTGATGCATTGTTGGTGGAGTTGTGAATGAATCCAACCATTCTGGAGAGCAATCTGGAATCATGCCCAAAAAGTTATCAAACTGTGCATACCCTTTGACCCAGCAGTGGTCAAATATACTGGGCTTATATCCCAAAGAGATCTTAAAAAAGGGAAAAGGACCTGTATGTGCAAAATGTTTGTGACGGCCCTTTTTGTAGTGGCCAGAAACTGAAAACTGAGTGGATGCCCATCAATTGGAGAATGGCTGAATTGTGGTATATGAATGTTATGGAATATTATTGTTCTGTAAGAAATGACCAACAGGATGATTTCAGAAAGGCCTGGAGAGACTTACATGAACTGATGCTGAATGAAACGAGCAGAATTAGGAGATCATTATACACTTCAACAATGATACTGTATGAGGATGTATTCTGATGGAAGTGGATATCTTCAACATAGAGAAGAGCTAATCCAATTCCAATTGATCAATGATGGACAGAATCAGCTACACCCAGAGAAGGAACACTGGGAAATGAGTGTAAATTGTTTGCACTTTTGCTTTTCTTACCAGGTTATTTTTACCTTCTAAATCTAATTCTCCCTATGCAACAAGAGAATTGTTCAATTATGCATATATATATACATATATATATATATATATATATATATATATATATATATATATATATATATATATATATATATTGTATCTAGGATATACTATAACATATTTGACATGTATAAAACTGCTTGCCATCTAGGGGAGGGGGTGGAGGGAGGGAAGGGAAAAGTCGGAACAGAAGTGAGTGCAAAGGATAATGTTGTAAAAAATTACCCAGGCATATGTTCTGTCAATAAAAAGTTATAGTTTAAAAAAAAAAAAAACCTCCATCATATATTGAAACACAAAAACTAGTAAATCTGGCAGAAAACAAATTGCAAGTATTGAGTCCTTTCAAAAATCTTAAGTTGCACCGAAAGTTTGCATGCATTGATGAAAAATTCACAATTGGAATAAGCAAATTCATTCAATTTAAACATCAGCAAGAAATTATAATATTAACATGTAACATTAACTTATCACAATTTTTATAACAGACTCCACTGGCTTTGAATTTTTATAACAGATTCTACTTAAAACCATATTTTTCCCCTCCTGTAGAAACTTGTTTTCTTTCTCCAACTACAATTGCTAACAACTTGGTTACAGCTTAAAGGATCAGTGCAGCCTAGTACAAAATTCATTTATGAGGAAAGTTGAGAGAGAGAGAGAGAGAGAGAGAGAGAGAGAGAGAGAGAGAGAGAGAGTTTTTGTTTTTCCTACTCAATTTTTTTAATTCAGAAAAAGCCTCAGAAGAGACTGTTTTAAAAGAAAAAAGAACAAAACAAGAAAAAAAAATCAATACACATTTTAATGTACCTTCTCAATGAGCTAAGAATTGGAGATAAAAAGAAAAACCAAAAACAGTTCCTGCCCTAAAGGCGCTCTCAATCTAATGGTGAAGCCAAAATGGGAACAATTATTTATAAATAAGATATACACAGGATAAATCAGGATCAATCAATGGAAGGGAAGGCATGAAGATTAAGGACTTCTTACCGACATTAGGACTTTAGCTGAGACTTGAGAGAAGCCAGGTTAGGCAGGAGGCAGGGATGAGGAAGAAATTATCCAGACATCTACTTGCACTCCCCTATCAAAAACAGACTAGCTAATAATTTCCTGTGGTCTGTGTCTGAGATCATATTGGTGAACTGATGTACCAGTGAGTACTTCTGTCAATGCAGATCTGAAAATATTCTGCAATTTTTAGAGAGTTGCCTGGAGCATAGAGGGATTAAGTGATTTACCTCGGATTACAAAATTAGTTAGATGTTAAAGGGGGACTAGTCTTCTTGACCCAGAATTGAGTTATTTTTTAATCACTAGTTATGCCGTGCTGCCCATCCTTCAAGGGGTAAAGGAATCAACAAAGATAAATTCTATTTTGGATCTGATTCTTACTAACAGATGGAAAAGAACAGACAGAACTTCATGAGAAGAAATGAGAGACAGCTATGAGCTGTCTCTTATGCCTTCCTCCTTCCCTCAGCCTCTTAGAATCCCTTGTTTTCTTTAAATTTAGCTTAATTGCCACGTATGAGGTGGCAATGAGTTATCTCCTGATCCTTCAGTGAATATGATGATTATTTTAGATATATTTCTATAACAATTACAACTCTTTGTGAACCCAAAGAACTGTTGTATCCTTTCTTCCTTCACTAAGGGAACTCTCTGCTCTTAAAACTCATTCATGTTTTGACTGATTTAGTTCTTGGAAAATCTGACCATTTTGAAAAAGGGTGGAACTATATTTGCCTATTTTCTGGGCCTTACCTTACCTTAGGATATGTCACAGAGAAAAGTAAAGAAAGGCATTGTCTGACCACAAGCCTACTACATTTGAGGAGAGAAGAATTAGGAATTATAGAGACAAAACTAATAATGAAATTCATGGGAGCTGTTGAAATCGCCAAATGAGAAAAAAAAAAAAAAAAAGGAGGATGGCTCTGGGCAAAGTTTTGGGAAATACCCACAGTTGGATCAGAAAATAAAGCAAAGGAGACACTGAGAAGGAAGAGTCTGGTAGGAGAAAAACTGATAGTAGAGACAGGAAAAACCTAGAATGGAGAGAATATATAAGACTATCACAATACCAAAAGCTGTAGCGGTCAAGAAAGATTAGGACTGAGAAAGGCCAACAGGATGCTGTTAAAGGAACAATGAACTGTCCAACCATTCTGGAAAGCAATTTGAATCACTTAAAGAGTGATGAAAATATTTATATCTAGAGATCAGGATACTATATACATACTCCACAAGGAAGTCAGAGACAAAAAGATTCCATATGTGTCAAAATATTTCCAGATTCATTTTTTATTATAGAAAAAAGAAAGGGACAGAGAGAGAAAAGAAGGAAGGAAGGAAGGAAGGAAGGAAGGAAGGAAGGAAGGAAGGAAGGAAGGAAGGAAGGAAGGAAGGAAGGAAGGAAGGAAGGAAGGAAGGAAGGAAGGAAGGAAGGAAGGAAGGAAGGAAGGAAGGAAGGAAGGAAGGAAGGAAGGAAAGAAGGGAGGGAGGGAGGAAGGAAGGGAGGGAGGAAGGAAGGGAGGAAGGAAGGGAGGGAGGAAGGAAGGGAGGGAGGGAAGAAGGAAGGAAGGAAGGGAGGGAGGGAGGAAGGAAGGAAGGGAGGGAGGGAGGAAGGAAGGAAGGGAGGGAGGGAGGAAGGAAGGAAGGGAAGGAGGGAGGGAGGAAGGAAGGAAGGGAGGGAGGGAGGAAGGAAGGAAGGGAGGGAGGGAGGAAGGAAGGAAGGGAAGGAGGGAGGGAGGAAGGAAGGGAGGGAGGGAGGAAGGGAGGGAGGGGAGGGAGGGAGGGAGGGAGGGAGGGGAGGGAGGGAGGGAGGGAAAGGAGGGAGGGAAGGGAGGGAGAGAGGAAGGAAGGAAAGGAGGAAGGAAGGAAGGAAAGGAGGGGGGAGGGAGGGAGGGGAGGGAGGGAGGAAGGAAGGAAGGAAAGGAGGGGGGAGGGAGGGAGGGGAGGGAGGGAGGGAGGGAAAGGAGGGAGGGAGGGAGGGAGGGAGGGAAAGGAGGGAGGGAGGGAGGGAGGGGAGGGGAGGGAGGGAGGGAGGGAAGGGAAGGAGGGAAGGGAGGGAGGGAGGGAGGGAAGGGGGGAGGGAGGGAGGGAAGGGAGGGAGGGAGGAAGGAAGGGAAGGAAGGAAGGAAGGAAGGGAGGGAGGGAGGGAAGGGGGGAGGGAGGGAGGGAAGGGAGGGAGGGAGGAAGGAAGGGAAGGAAGGAGGGAGGGAGAGAGGGGAGGGAGGGAGGGAGGGAAGGGAGGGAGGGAGGAAGGAAGGGAGGAAGGGAAAGGAGGGGGGAGGGAGGAAGGGAAAGGAGGGAGGAAGGGAGGAAGGGAGGGAGGGGAGGGAGGGAGGGAGGGAAGGGAGGGAGGGAGGGAAGGGAGGGAGGGAGGAAGGAAGGGAGGAAGGGAAAGGAGGGGGGAGGGAGGGGAGGGAGGGAGGGGAGGGAGGGAGGGAGGAAGGAAGGGAAGGAAGGAGGGAGGGAGGGAGGGAGGAAGGGAAAGGAGGGAGGGAGGGAGGGGAGGGAGGGAGGAAGGGAAAGGAGGGAGGGAGGGAGGGGAGGGAGGGAGGAAGGGAAAGGAGAGAGGGAGGGGAGGGAGGGAGGGGAGGGAGGGAGGGAGGAAGGAAGGGAAGGAAGGAGGGAGGGAGGGAGGGAGGAAGGGAAAGGAGGGAGGGAGGGAGGGGAGGGAGGGAGGGAGGGAAGGGAGGAAGGGAGGAAGGGAGGAAGGAAGGAAGGAAGGAAGGAAGGAAGGGAGGAAGGAAGGAAGGAAGGAAGGAAGGAAGGAAGGAAGGAAGGAAGGAAGGAAGGAAGGAAGGAAGGAAGGAAGGAAGGAAGGAAGGAAGGAAGGAAGAAAGGAAGAGAGGAAGGAAGATTATAGGTAGGTAGAAAAATAGACAGATATTTTATTTGTACATAGTTGCTTCTACATTATTCTCCTTCATCAGATCCCCCATGCTTCAAGATTGCAGGAATTTTTTTTTGTCTTTCTTTGTATGCTTTGTATGTACAGTCTTTGACATATAGTAAGTGCTTTATAAATGCTTCTGATGAATTTCAAAATACTACCCCCACCACCCAAACTAGTTTAATAAAATTAAACTAGAAATTAGATGATAGTTGGGTTATTTGATAAGTGATGTATGAGAAAAAATAAATCAAGCATTGGAGTTGTTTTGATATGAGAAATAAAGATATAAAAACAAAAAGTAATATAGCAGTCTATCCAAAAAAAACTAAATTCCTCAAATAATCCAAGACAAATAAGAGTTAAGCATTCTGGAATTAATGGATTCAATGTAAAAAAATACAACTGAGGTTGCCAGAAATCTATTAGAATTTAGCAGAAAAGCAATGTTACTCTGATAAGTTCTAACTGTATTTTAAATAATTCCTGCCCCCTAAATTATTCCTTTTTGTGATATATGTAGTTCTAATCTTTTGGTCCAGCTCTGTGAATTCATTAGTATAAGAACTCCCATAGATAGAAAATGATCATTCATCTGTAATATATAGGCTCAAAAAGTTACTTAAGAGTACTACAGATAAGTTAAAAATGATTTGTCCATTTGTCATATAATTATTAATGTATTAGAAATAGGAATTGAATGGTGGTCTTCCTTACTCCAAGGCCGCTCACTCCTCTATAGACTATGTCATGCTACTTTTCAATAATTCTAATTACTATATGATTACTACTACATAATTCTAATTGCTATTTAGTTCTAATTAATATACAATATTATGTATATATAAAACATTTTTCATAATGCGAAAATAAAGAGCTCAATTTCTACAGTCATTTCCTAATGTACTCTGTGTAACTTATATATACCATGAATTAGCAGTTGTGGGTTCAGTTTCCACAACTAAAATGAATCCTGGGACAGAATGTCAGATCCAAAATAAGGCAAGATTCCTACTGTTCCCCAATGCATTCTCCTGTTTATAAGTTATCTACATAAACTGTCATGTGGCTCTCTTGGATATAGATAAACTATCTGAATTTCCTGGGATTCCACTGAATTTACCACACTTCCAGTATTACAATCAAGAGAAAATTATAGCTTTTAAGGAAAAAGATAACCCTATCAGCCAAAAATTCCAGTTTCATTTTTCTTTATCATTGTCAACCTATATTTCAAAAAATTTATAACATTAGTGATGGTAGGGGCTTCAGGGACCAGTCTTCTCATTTTAAGATAAGGTAATGGAGGCCTCAGAAAGGCTATACCTTGTCCAAGGTCAAAAATTTAGTTAAATAAAAAAATGGATGGAAATTCAATTCTCCTGACTCTCTGTCAAGGCCTATTTCTCAAAAATTAATGTTAGCTATGTATATTTTAAAATTAGACATGGAAATATAATGAAATGGAAAAAGATTAAGAGACTCATTTAAACAAACCAGTATTAAATGTCTGCAAGGTGCAATAGAACGCTATGCTAGCTGTTTAAAGATAAAATACAATATAGGCCCCAACCTTGAAGAATTTAAAATCTGGCAGATGAGAGGGGAGGGGAGAAAGGGAGGGAGAAAAAAAGTGGAACTCAAAATCTTGTAACAACATAAGCTTAAAAGCTTTCTTTATACATAACTGGAGGAAATTAAATATTATTATATAAAAATTGAAAAATGTGGCAAATGAAATAAGACATCTGAATAAATAACCATAATATCAATTAGAATATGATATTCTAAGGCAAAGAAGAGGTCCAGAGAAAAATATTTTTAAAGATTTCTTTAAATAAAATGAAGGAGGTTAAAGAAGGTATCTTGATCCAGACCAGTTCCAATGATCTTGTGATAAAGAGAGACATCTGCACCAGAGAGAGGACTGTGAGAACTGAGTGTGATTTGCAATTTAGCATTCACTCTTTGTGTTGTTGTTTGCTTGCATTTTATTTTTTTCCCAATTTTTTTCCAGCCTGATTTGATTTTTCTTGGGCAGAAAAATAATTATATAAATATGTATGCATATATTGGATTTAACATATGTTTCTACCATGTTTAATATATACTGGACTACTTGCCATCTAGTGGAGGGGGTGAGGGAAGGAGGGGAATTGGAATATAAGGTTTTGCAAGGATTAAGGTCGCAGAATTATCCATGCATATGTTTTGAAAAATAAAAAGCTTTATTTAAAAAAATCTTAAAGGTTAGCACACTAGAACTAGTCCTTGAAAGAAGAGGAGTCATTTAGTCAGTCAATCAGTAAGTATTTATTAAGCACTTAATGTGTCCTAGGAACTGTAGATTTTAACAAGCAGAATTGGGAGTAAGGAAAGGTTACCCAACACACACATGGGGAGGGTATGAGCAAATTCTAGTCTGGCTAGAGTTAAGAAAAGGAGACATTGTAAAGGAGAGGAGTTGAAATAAGACTGGACAAACAAAGCCAGATTGTAACAGATTTGTATTTCACTCACTAGACAACTAAAGGACTTTTGAGATGGGGGAACTATGAGATCTATATATTGTAAAAATGACTATAAGTGATGTAAGACAGGTACTAGAATAGAGGAATATAGCAGTGGGGAGACGAATTAAAAGGTTATTGCCATAGTCCAAGTGAAAAGGAATGACTAATGTAATCCTGAACTGGGGATGAGTGTGAGTAGAAATGAAAGAATAGATAAAGTTAAATTTACAATATTTGGCAACTGACCGAATGTAAGGAGGAGAGGAAAGTCAACAAGGATGCCAAGATTTCAAGCCAAGGTAATCAAGTGGGATGACCCAATTGTAATGTCTATTGCAATAAAAAGAAGTTAGGAGAAAGGAAACGTTTATCTTTTGGGAGCAGGGAGGAGGGTGGAGAAAAAGAGAATGAGTTTGAGGTACCTGTGGAAGATTCACATTAAAATGTCAAATAGGCAGTTGGAAATGTGACAACAGAAAAATGAAGAGAGATGGTAGAAATATTGATTTGGTGATTATTATAACAAAGGTGATAAAGCCCTAATTGTAGAGGAGATCAGCAAATGGTTGAGCAAAGAATGGGTGGCAATAAATTTAAACTACTCTTTCTAGAAATGTGGCAACCAATGGGAAAAGAAAATTAGGACAACAGCTTGAGGGATGAAGGACAATAGCTGAGAGAAAGAAAGTTTCTTAAGGATAGAAGAGATCTGAGAAGAAGCTAGTACTGAAAATACTGAAGATGCAAGCAAGTCATTGGATAATCATGGGAGCAAGGTGCCAGCACAGGGGAAGAGATCAAGGGGAAAGGTGGAAAACAATCTATGGCAAAAGAAAAAGAAAAAAAAATGGATGCACCTTCCTCTGATACTGAGGGGACAAAGAAAGAACTTGAACGGTTGGAAGAAAGAAGGATTTATGGCAGACTTGACAGAACACAAAGTAGATAATATGCAGTGGAAAGAGTGCAGGAAAGTTTTCCTGAAACAGGAAAGACCTGAATCCAGATACTTACTTTACAAGCATTGTGACCCTTTATTTAATCTTTCTATTTAGTCACTTTCTTCATCTGTAAAATAATAATAATAATAGCATCTACCTCCCAGGATTATTATGAGGATAAAATAAGTGAATAGGTACTTATATATGTATAGATATACACATATATACATACATACACACAGTTTTGCAACTCTTAAGAGTTCTATATTAATGCTACATATTACTATTATTTGTCTTCTTCACGTGTGCTGATTATAAATTGCTCAAGATGTCAACAAGCATTTCTAATATTTGTAAGGTACTTTGCAAATCTTTAAGTGCTATATAAATGCTACTGATTATGAATATTATTACTAAAATAAGGAGGAAGAGCATCTTCTAAAAGGGAAAAAGTGAACTTGAGGATGGAGAAGGTTTTTAACAGATGTGAAGGTGAAAAGAATGAGGAAGAAAGGTGAAATTAATATAAGTTTTCTATAAAGCAAAAGAGAAGGAAAATTCAGGAGCAAAAGAGAATAATTTTACCAAATAAAGACCAGTATATATATATATTTGTTTTGCCTTAAAATAAAATGTCTGGTGTATTTCAGGATGTAAAAAGTAGGTATGACAGTATACAGTTAGTTGGAGGATATTTGAAAGAAAGTGAAGAAGAAATAAATTTTTAAAATATATAAATATGGGGCAGCTAGGTGACTCAGTGGTTAGAGCACCAGCCCTGAAGTGAGGAGGACCCGAATTCAAATCTGGCCTCAGACACTTAACACTTCCTAGCTGTGTGACCCTGGGCAAGTCACTTAACTCCAACTGCCTCACCAAAAATCAAGCAAACAGAAATATATGAATATGAAGAAGAATCAATCAATCAATAAAGATTATAAAGCATGTACCATGTGCAGGAACAATATAAGAACAAAACACTATTCTTGCAAGATAATTATACTCTTATGGGGGAGATGACAAATACACATATAAATAGCAGCAGTTACTAAGTAAATAACAGCTGCAGATATATGGGTACTAATAGTTGGGAGGGATCAGAAAAGTTTTCATGCAGAAGATGGTACCTGAACTGAAAGTTAAAGGAAGAGAGGAACTCTATGAGAGAGAAAATAAAAGGAAGGAAAGTATTCTAGACAAGGAGATGGATGGTGCGGAGAGAGATAAAAGTATTTTATGTGAGGACCTGAGCCAGAGGGCCAATTTAGCTGAATTGAAGAGTATGGGTGGGAGATCAATGTTCAAGGAGGCTGGAAAGATGGGTGGAAGCCAAGTTGTGTAGGACTTAAAAGATAAAGAGTTTTCATTTGATACTAGAGACATGAGGAAACAACTAGAGGTGATGAACAGAAGAGTCACGTGATCTGATCCGCACTTAGAGAAAATTACTTTGTCAGCAGTGTGAAGAATGGACTAGAATGGGGAGAGACTAGAGTCCAAGAGACTAATTAGGAGGAAACTGAATAATCCAGTTAAGGGAAAATAAGGACCAACACTAAGCCCACAGTTGTGTGAATGGAGAGGAAGAGTTGGACCCAAGAGACACTGTGAAAGTGGAAGATTTAGCAATTGGTTGTAAATGTAGGGTAAAGGAGAGGAAGAGTCTAAAATAATGTTGAAGTTACAGACCTGGGAGACTGAGGATAGTGGTACC